>NW_022196899.1:5248675-5261941 GCF_008632895.1 Mastomys coucha
AAACCAAAAAGAAAGAAAGAAAGAAAGAAAGAAAGAAAGAAAGAAAGAAAGAAAGAAAGAAAGAAAGACACCACCAACCAGGGAATGTAGACATGCAGAAACCCATGTGAGGAGTCCAGAAAGTTAAAAATAGGACGTTATCTCAAAGGTACACACGGTAGCTGTCCTGGCAGAAAGGAAGGACGTGGTCTGGAGGCAGCCACACTAGGCAGAGTAGATGATAGATGGAGACAGTGGTTAAAGGCAAGGCTGGAGGATATTCTAAAACATACGTGTTCACACATGCACGTGCACGCACACACACACCCACATGTACATGTACACACATATAAACTGGAGCAATAAACCGGAGAGATCCTAAGACACCTCCCCAGACACATACAGGTGTCTGGACTGTGGTAAGCCTAGGGACAGACGTCACACCAGGTAAATTTTGGCAATCGGTTCACAGACACCCTTGAATGGCTGGCCCTTAAGAGCCTGCAAGCTCACAGGGAGAAAGAAAACAGCAGGCAGGCAGAAATCTGGACTACATCTCAAGTGGGAACAAAGACACCAAAAGAAATGGGATCAGCAACACGAAAGGGAGTAGACTCGGGCGGTCTCACTTCACCTATTAGAGTAAGGACTTTAAACAAAAAATAAATAAAAATAAAAATATAAAAAAGGAAATGTATCAGTTTCTCTGGACTGCGGGAGTTGAAGTAATGCAAATGTAGACTTAACTTCTGGAGAGTAATTGGATGTCATCTTTTGGAAACAGAAAGGGATGTTCATGAGCTTCAGCTACAATATGTTCCATGGGACAGCACACTGAGAAGGACTCTGTCTTAGTCAGGGTTTCCATTCCTGCACAAACATCATCACCAAGAAGCAAATTGTGGAGGGAAGGATTTATTCATCTTACTTCCACATTGCTGTTCATCACCAAAGGAAGTCAGGACTGGAACTCAAGCAGGTCAGGAAGCAGGAGCTGATGCAGAGACCATGGAGGGATGTTCCTTACTGGCTTGCTTCTCCTGGCTTGCTCAGCCTGCTCTCTTATAGAACCCAGGACTTCCAGCCCAGGGATGGCACCACCCACACGGGGCCCTACCCCCTTGATCACTAATTGAGAAAATGCC
The DNA here is from genome assembly GCF_008632895.1 of Mastomys coucha. Lineage (NCBI taxonomy): Eukaryota > Metazoa > Chordata > Mammalia > Rodentia > Muridae > Mastomys > Mastomys coucha. The sequence goes on from NW_022196899.1 coordinate 5,249,800, forward strand.
CCCCTGCTGGATCTCATGGAGGCACCTCCCCAACTGAAGCTCCCTTCTCTGTGATAACTCCAGCCTGTGTCAAGTTGACACACAAAACCAGCCAGTACAGACTCTCAGTGGCTCCTGCTTCCTGCATTCACAGTGTCCTCCCCCTGAGTGTGGACCTGCCCAGGCATTCACAGTACCCTCCCCCTGAGTGGGGACCTGCCCAGGCATTCACAGTGCTCTCCCCCTGAGTGGGGACCTGCCCAGGCATTCACAGTGCCCTCCCCCTGCCCAATGATTCAGAGGAATGCAATTTTCATCTACCTAGTAGACTTTCTCCTTGGCAGCATAAACACATCAACACCAGAAGATTCCTCTTGCTGGCTTTGCTGAAACAAAATGGCACATTCAAAGGCCAAGTGGCAAGGCACTGAGCTACCTGTAGCCAACAACCTCTTAATGGAGTCCCACATTCAGCGGCTCTTTAGGGAGAGGATTCTGTAGCAAGCACAAGTTTAGAAGCAGATCCATTCCTGGCCGGGCTCTCAGAGGAAGAATTTAACCAGGTCCGCACTGCAGTCATATACTTGAGAGTCATCCTGAACCACAGCACCCAGTGAGGCCATACTCAGACTCCTGGCCCATCACACACTGACGTGTCTGCTTTAATACAGTAGGTATGGAGTGATTTATTCTATACACACACACACACATACATACACACACATACACATATACATACACACACACACATACATACACACACATACACATATACATACACACACACACACACACACACACACACAGTGAGGTCATACCCAGACTCCTGGCCCATCACACACTGACATGTTTGCTTTAATACAATAGGTATGGAGTGATTTATTCTATATACACATATACATACACACACACACATACACACACATATACACACACATATATATACACACACATACACACACACACACAAAACTTAGTTTATATTACATATAGCCAGAGTGCTATATGTAATAACAATAGGAACAGAAATAGAAAAGTCTGCTGGGATATTTGTTACATACACAGTGATACACACATATGATATAAATCTCTATACATTAAAATTATATCCTAGAGTGTGAATAAACACAGCATATATTCATAATACATTGATTTCGCTTTTAAAATCTCAAAGCATATGCCAAGTAACTGATCATTTGGAATAAGAATGCTCTACATGCAAATATCAATGAATAATTGAGCTTGTGGAATTATGGCAATTGTCAGGAAATGATCTGGCTCATTTTGTTACTGTTCATTTGCTTATCTGAATTCACCAACTATTTAAAGTAAGAGTACTCCATTTTGGTGAAAAATAAAATGCACGAAGGAAACAAAAAAAAGGGGATGCCCACAACACAGAATGCCAGCACACGTTAAGCAAATCTCATCCATGCAGGTTCTTGCTGGCTTCCTGTGTGCTGGGGGAAAGAAAGAAAAAACAGGAAGAGATACTCGAAGAGACCGCCAGGAAGAATCACTGGTTACCTAACACAGCACACTGTCCTTCATTAGTGGGAGTGGGGGATGGGGTGGGAGTGGGAGGTGATTTTTCCCTACCTGCAAAAACACATCGGTTCACATCTGATAGACATAAGCAGATTGTCTTAAAACACTGTGGCAAATACATTTATAGTCCCAAACGGCCCACTACATAGACAACAGCTATGGCTCAGGTGTCCCACTAGGGCAATAGGTAACACATCAGTCTCATAAAATATAAGCTCATCACAAATAATGAGAAAATTCACATTAATTGGACAAAACTCAGTTAACAAAGTTACACAAGTGAGAATATTCAAGCAGTGACATCAACTATGCACTAGACACTGTAGGGGAAGAGAAATATATTATTTTAGAAGATTTTAGTATAGTTTTGACGTTTTGCTTAGCTAATCTACTTCTTAGGAATACAGCCGCCTTGGCCTACAGAGGCGGCACAGCAGATAAAACACCCTAGGGTTACATTTTGGATCCCCAGGGTCTATATAAAAGCCAGGTAGGCAAGGCGGTCTGTCTGTGATCCCAGCACTCAGGAGGCAGATGCAAAGGGTGAACGGGGGAAGCTGGCTAGCTTAAAACTAGACAAACTGGTGAGCTCTGGTTTCACTTGAGAGACCCTGACTCGGTTCAATAAAGTGTAAAACCAGGAGACAACGGTCTCCCACGCATGTGCATACACGTGCATGCATGTGCACACACCTGTGCCTATTCACATGCAAACAGATGCATACACAGCAGGCACATACAAAAAGGAAAAGGAGAGACGAATCCAGACTTCAGCTCTACAGGAAAAGAGGAAAAGAATCCAGACTTCAGTTATCTGGCTTTGTGAGGAAGCGCCGCCCTGGATGGATCATTTGCAATTTGGCTTTAGTGACAGTTGGGGGAGCAGAACAATTGGGTCAATGGATGACCAGAGAAACTGCAGCTCGTCGGGCAACTCGACATGTCAGATGCATCTTCGGGGATCAAGGGCAGCCCCTCCCCGTGTAAAACACTTTAGAAGACACCCCCCACCCCCCAGCCTCTTCTGGGCAGCGAGCTGCAAAGTGGTCGCAGCTGCTCCGCACGTCTGACTTACTCGAGTCTGGCCCGTCTGAGGAGAGCATCCGACAAAACACGCCTCTGACAATAACACACCTCTGGAAACAGCAGCTCACTGCTGCTTCTGTTTGTTTACACCCCCAAATGCCGGGAAGAAGGCAAGCCATGGCTGCTGTGTAGAAAGATTAACACAGAACCAAACTTGAGGTGAAGCGCCTGCTGGAGAGAAAAACCAAGGACTATTTTCCTCAACTTCTTTCTAGGGTCACCTGAGTAGGACCCTGGAAAACTTTTTTCACAGAAGTGAAGAGGTCAGAGTAGGCATGGACTGTATGCGAAGCATCAAACCTAAGGACTAAGCATGTGACCCGTTCAGTCAACAGGAAGCACTTCATATTCAAGTTACAACACTTGATGGGGATCAAAGGACACAATATGAGTCTGTTCCAGACAGGAGATGAGTGACAGCCTGCTTCCTGACACAGAGATGTGGGGGACTCCCCCACTATACTCTACTGCCCTCCAAAGAGAGCTTACCTGAAGAGCCTCTGAGGTATGACAAGACACCCTGGCATCTGAGAGTGAGCCGACCACACAACTGAACTGGCCCTTGGGTTTCTGAACAAAGCCTGGGTTTGTTTCAAGTGCTGTCTGTACTGTTTTAGTAGCATTGAATAAAAATGGCACCATAACTTGTAAATCTTAGATATAAAATGAGAAACATAAAACAAGGGGTTATAAATCAGCTTGAGTCCAATTAAATACTTAGACTGTCATTCAAAACCACTGTGCAGATGAGTGGGTGGGTGGGTGGTACTATTTCAATCACTAGAGCCCGAAGGAAGGTTTGACAAGTACCAGCCAGACTGGCTGGAATATACAACTTTTTATCATGTTAGTCTAAAGATGAAATGCAGTGCCACAAATGAATGTCTGCTTCGCCATCGGGTCCATCCGAGCTGAACCATGCTGCCCGAAAGCTCCGAGATAAGGATACATGTTTGCAGTTAATGTAATAATGGAATTATATCCAATGGCTATCCCCACTAATTAAAAAACAAACAGGAAGTTAGCCAGCTGTTCTCAGAGAGGGTACTCTGGGCTTGAGTGGAAGCAAGTGGCCCCCAAATACCCACAAATGCCTGTTCTGGACAGAACAGGGTGTGGTGGTGGTGTTTATTCTCTTTCACTGAAAATAGTTCGTTTGTGCTGCTATAAAATGTGTGCTCTTTAAATGGAAAGCTGCATCACTAATGTTCCTTGGAAAAACGGACACCCAGCTAGTTATCACTGTAACTTGAAATCTCTCCTGTAGCCCAGGTGTTGGATCCTGAATGGCCAACTAACTAGTGATAGTACTTGGAGACATCCTGGAGACATTTGGAGACGGGGTGGGGGGACCTAACTGTGGTGAGTGGGTCACTATAAAGAGGGGCCTTGGAAACTGCCTTATCCCGGCTCCTGTCTCCTCTCTCCATCTGCTTCAGAGCTGCTACAAAGAAGCCCTTCCACCACCAGGCCGCCCTCACAAGCCATCTCAAAGCACGGGTTAAGACAATCCTCTTCCCGCCAAGGTTACTCACTCCAAGTACTATGTCACAACAATGAGAAAGCTAATGAATATATGCTGGGGGACACCTGTCAGACGCTATCTAGTAACTCACATACAAAGTTTCAAGGAATAATTTCAACTGTGCTATGCCGCAGTTCTAAATGCTGAACCATTTCAGAGCTAAATTTATTTTACGGATCTAGACCTTCAAATGAATGTTGCTTTCTCTCAAGACTGTGCCACGGCGGGGGATGAATTCTGGTGTCTCATTTGTATGCATGCAAGCAGCTTTATAAGCCTGCCTGTTATAAGTGACAAACACAAAATAAGTAACAGAAATGGAGGGGTGGGTTTCTGGTTTTACCAATAATATATAATACGTAGAGCTTAACCCATCTTTCTTATTGGAGGGTCTGTCTTTGCCTCTAATGTCTAAATGTTAGGCTATTGATGCCCTCAACATACCAAAAAGTTATGAAGCAAAATAAAGCTGCTAACGTTTTATGTTGCCCATAACTTGTCACCATACTGTCACATAGGACAAGAACACACTAACCCCACAAATGCACAACTGGCCATCTTGTGTTTCTCATTGCTATGACTAAAAATCTCAACAAGAAGCAACTTAATTGAGGATGGACATATTTTATCCTCACAGTTTGAAGGTGCAATCCATTACAGAGGGGAAATGTGGAGGTAGGTACTGTTCCCAGATGTCACAGCATAAGTGTGAGGCTTCTTGCTAACAGGTCAAACACAAAAATGGGGCAGGATGCACTGCCAGGTGATAGGCTAGGATCTACTTCCAGCAGTAAGGTCCCACTTCTTAAAGACAGTATTATGAGCTGAAGACCAAGCATTCAGATACATGAGCCTGTGGAGGGAGTGTCTCATCCAAACTATAACCATGGGCATGTGCAGCCACACCATGATTTCTGGATTTTCCACTTGTTCATTTCTCCCTTCTCCATAGTAACTTGGAGACCGGACAAGACTGGATACGTTCAGCGCTCTACAGCTGTGGGATAATTCCTTATTTCTAGCCACCACTATTGTTATCAAGGTGACGAAGTTCAATAATTCTGACTTTTAAGATGATGCTGCAGAGCTCATGGTAGACATTTATTCCTACAATTCCAGCACTTGGGCAGACTGTCAGAAGTCCAAAGCCAGGCTATTTACTGATTCCATGCAAGCCTGCCTGGGCTACATACTCACCCACAGCCCCAAAATCCTATGTGATATATCCCTAAATAACATTATAAAACTATAAAAGTTAAATGTCATAGCACTCAAGTAGGTAAAACTAGATAAAGTTCTACACCAGTCGGCAGATGGAGACGTGCCCAACTTTGTCACTCCAGTCAGCAGATGGAGACTTTCCCAGCTTTGTCACCCAGGCATTGTTCCGGAACTTTAGGCTTTGTGGCGCCACAACTTCCGGGGATCAGAGACCAGAGTAACAAAATGCCTGCTCCCAATGATACTGTACTGCAGCCTTAAGCAGCTTGGGAGCCCCCCTCCCCCCAATTCTGCTTCAGGTGCCAAGGCACTGGGGCCATCACAGAGAACCCAAGCCTGACTCAATGTAAGTCATGGGAAGCATTACCTGTGAGCAATGTGACTTTACAGAAAAAACAAAACAAAACAACAACAACAACAAAAAAACCAAGTCCTGGAGAGTCAAGACTTGGACATAAAACTGGACACCATCTTTCTCACTGTTTTGCTTTTTCATGAATGTCCGTGGCTTCTTTTTCTTTAACTGTTAATTACACATATATGTTCTAAATAGATAAGCTCAACCTGCTCAGTCTGTATAATTCGCTTGTATTACGTATGTGTTCAGGGATGAACATAGGTACTGGGTAACCAATCAGAGTGCTCTTGCCTAGGAAGACTATTTCCGCCACTCACAGTTGCCTTAGTTGCCTGTAGTCCTTTTGAGGCCTCAAGACCCCCCACCCCCACCCCAACTCATGTTAGCATGTCTAGTGGTAGTGTCTTTGTTCAAGTCACGTTTAGACAGCGGTGCTGGAGAGACTTCCTGGGTAGAGTAGCATCTCTGATACTTTCAGGAGATACAATCTTACAGCAAACTTCCTGTTTCTCTGGAAGAGGGGGTTGACGTTTCACTCCTGGATTAAGCATCACACATTCCAAAAGGCAACATTTAAATCCTACTACAGCGACAGTGCTGAGTTTTTCCTCACAGCCAGATAGACACGGAAACAGGCTTGCTTTCATTTGTAACTGTTCCGCCCTGCCAGAGGATTCACTGGCTCTCAGGCAAATCTGCACATGGCAACGCACCACACCAGGCTTCAGTCTGCGACTCCTTCCACCTTTGCTTGATCCTTTGCAATCGTCACTGTCACCGTCTAACAGCACTGCTGCATTCTGACTGCAGACAAATGTCCATCTCAGTGGAGAAAGACCACAAGACAGGTGGCAGGTGGCAGGTTTCCCAGGCAGAGGCACAGAGCAGCAGCTTTTCTGTCCTAACAGAAAGGGAGGCTCTGAGCACATCGACACAGGAAGCCATGCACAGTGTGGTAACATTCAAAAAAACACTTGAAATAGTCTATTATTCAAACCCAAACGTCAAGTCTTCATTCACACCAATCTTCCCATCTTTTAAATAAAGGGGATGAAGCAGATGATTTTAAGATGCTCACAAAGCTCTTTTCTCTGGGATCTGGGCTTGACTTTGGACAGTACTGCAAGCAGGGCACTTAGCTCTCTGCCAGGGCACACAGCATCTCCATGATGCACTTGCCAGGCATCAGAGAGACTGAGAGTCCTGCTGTGCTTGCGTCTCAGTGCAGAGGAAGTTGGGAATGTTTGTGTTGCTTTTTTTATGTAGGTAATTACAAGCAATAAGATTATTATCATTAAATAACTCAGGGCTTGGGAAGTAAAAAGACAACAAACATCTGAACATTAAACGTTTACCATTTCTGTTTGGGGAAAATGCACCCTTCCTCTCCTAGGAAGGCTGGGACCTCGGAAGCTAAGTAAGAGCAAATGGAGTTTAGATAATGTGGAGAGAAGCCTCCATGCCCAACTACCAACGCAGGAGAATGAAAGAATTCTGCCTGATGCCAACTGGCCTGATACAGAATAGGAGGATGTTGCTAACAGAGCAACATCGTTCACTGCAGACACTGGGTCATTGTAGGTGTGGTATCTGTCGGACACTGTGTATACAACAAAGCAATGGTTTTTCAGGGTTGCACAGTTCCCCGAACATCAAGAACTGAGAAACCGCATGCTACAGCTTTGCCAAGCAATCAAGCACACTTTCAAACTGGTGTGTTTCACATTTGAGAGCAAAGGAGGTCATATCCGCCTGACTTAACTGGGCATGTCTTCAGAGCAAGCACTAGAATGTCAAGGTAGGAGCATCCTTCCACTCTCAAAGATGGCTGCACAAGGAGGGCTTAGTGCTGAGTTCTGAGCCCACTCTCAAAGATAGCAACACAAGGAGGGCTTAGTGCTGAGCTCTGAGCCCAAGACACGACACATGCCGTGACAAGCTGTGCAAACCTGTTCCTTAGTGCTGTCTCCTCCTGTCCAGAAGGTAGAGGACAACCCAAGGTGCCACACTCTGGTGGTCTATCGACTAGTCTGCCATACAAAAGATGAGACAGGAATCCCTCAAAGTCTCTTGTGCCAGCCAAGAAATTGGTGCATCATGTAAGTAAATACTTCTCCAGTGAGAGGTGCTTTTTGTTTAATTTTTTATTTTTAAATAATGAGGAGGAAACACAGATTTTAAATATAGAGACCTTGGATAGCACAGCATAACTGTTACTTCTATCTCCAATTAATCATGCAGTAAAAAGATCTGGCCTGCTGACACGCCATCATTTAGTGCAGACAATACATGAGCTAGTTTAGCTATAAGTGGTCGGTCCTGATTTGTGTATTTTCATTCTCAGAGTAGCTGAAGTACAAAACTCCTAATTACTGATGAGAGACAACTTCTTCTTCTGTCTCCTATGTAGAGATACTAGCCATATATACTCACTAACTTTGTAATTTAAGGGGCAAACACCAAGGAAACAAGTGAATGTTTTTAAAAGCAGAAAAGGCTTTTGCTTTTCTGTCTGCCTGCCTGCCTGTGAGGGTGTGGTGTATCACAGTGTGCACACACCTGTACACACATGTGGAGGGCAGAGGAAGCTGTAAGGTGGCCATCATTTCTCTGCACTGCACTCCCTTACTGAACCTCTCTCACTGAACCTGAGGCTAGGCTGGCAGACAGCACTCTACAATGATCTTCCTATCTCCCTCTCTCACCAGCTAAAGTCATAGGGATGTATCCGTATATGTATCCAGTTTTTATCCGAGTGCTAAGATTCAAACTCAGGTGGCACACACTCATGGAGTATGTGTCTGCCGTCACTGAGCCATCCCCGTGTGCCCCCTCACCTCCCTTTTGCTTTTGAATCTTTTTTTAAAGACTGAGCCTGACTCTGAGAGGGCAACCAACCACTGGCTTTGGTCTCACGGCCCTGTGGGAAAGGAGGCTTGGTAGTGAACGAGAGCACAGACAGGCGTAGCTGACGTTGTTCCCACACTGCAGGGCATGAGAAGGGCCTTCCCTGTGGATACAGGTGTGAGCTGACACCGACGGAGGCCGCCTCCCTGAGCCCAGAGAGCAGCAGAGCCAGGCAAGGAGCCTCTCCTGACAGCGGCTCTGTTTCCCAAACTACCTTTTCTCACGTGTGGACACACGTCACATGCTCTTACGCTTTGAAATGGCCTCCCTCTGCCACTGCAAGCCGGCTTTTTCCACTGTGGATGGTACTTTGTTTATACTGTATGTAAAGGAAGGCACTGTTGTTACCTGAATGGGAAGAAGAGTTGAGGCCCAGCACCCTGGTGCTGAATTACAAATGCACCTCTTTCTGATGTCCTTCAGCTCTGTATCAGCTTCTTGTTAACTGGCCCAAGCTGGAGTCATCTGGGAAGAGGGAACCTCAATTGAGAGAAAGCCTCCATTCGACTGGTCTGCACTGCTCAGTGAAGCAACTTCTCGGTTAATGACTGACGTGGAGGGTCCAGTCCACCCTGGGTGGTTCCATCCTTGGGCAGACAGCTCTGGGTTATCCAAGAAAGCCGGCAGGGCAAGCAACGGCAAGCGAGAGATTAAGCAGCAGTCTCTTTTGATTTCTGCATCAGTTCCTATCCTGCTTGAGCTCCTACCTGGCTTTCCTCAATGACAGATGTGCAAGCCAATGAATCCTCTCCTCCCAGGCTGCTTTTGGTCACTGTGTTTATCACAGCAATGGAAACAAAGTAGGATGAATTCCAAATGTGAATTTTTCATGTTGGAACATCTCCAGGCATGTGGAAAATACAACTCCTCCACTGTTTGTTAGGAGTAAACCAAAAGGAGAAACCTGTAAGCTTGAGAGGTAGGCATGAGGGAGAACAGGTTCTTAAGGAGAGTCTTCAGTGGGTGATGATCCTGTTTATTATATTAAGAGACACCAGGTGCTTACCAGCAGCACCTAGGCCTGTCCATCCTGACAGGTGTGCAGAGCTGTCTAGCACTCTCAGCCTTAAGAGCTTGTGAAGATCATTAACACTACTTGCCCTGTGAAACTATATGTATGTACAGGGAACTGGGGTGACATCTTGAGAGTCATGGAGTTAATGTGCTTACCAGCTGGGGCCAGAAAGAACAGGGTGGAGCTACCAGGATGTACAATCCAGTCTGTGTTTTGTTCAGTAACCTCAGAAGAACTCAGTTAAATGTGACATTGAAGATTACCTATCCTGGTGCAGTATGCCCCAGATAACAAATACACAGGTTTCGACCTGCACCCGATGGACTCTCACATTCTGCAGACAAAGCCACTCTTTCTGTATTACACATAAAATGGCAAAGTGGATGTAGGAAAAAGCATATGATCTTACAAGCTGTGCGTTTTTAGAAAGGGGCAGCGGAACAAACCATGGCTATTATGAGATGCATTTCATCTGAAGTGAGGTGATTTTAAAAGCTGATGCCACAATCTCCATTCAAGATGCAAATGCTTGCCAGACATATTTAAAACAAAGCCCCATGTGAAGGAACTTCTCTCTGTGTGGAGACAGAGGTAGGCGTGTAAAGCTCACATGGAGACAAGCAAACCCTTGAACATGGACTTCCAGACAGGTGAATATTTACTTTACAACAAAAGACGTTACAATAGCAAGGACTTCTAAGTACAATTTATTTACACGATGATTTGACTACTTAAGGTGGTCTGTGTACTTTTCTCTGTAAACAGACCGACTACCCATTTGATTTTTACAGAACGTCCTTAAGCCTTAGTAGAAAACCCATCCCCAAACTCTGATTTTGCTCTGAGACCCTGAAATACTGCACACCCCTAACCCTTGCTCCCACCAGCCATATCTACTTTCTTCTGAATTGCTCCCAGATTACTTCTTCCAACGAGATGCTTGAGCTGGAGTTTCTAAGAGCCATTCTGAGCACGCTGCAGCATCTTCACAGGGCGCCCCCTCTCGCCAGCTTCGTCCCACCTTCCCCTCTTGAGTTTCTGTTCTGATAAAGGTTTCATAATTATGTCTCCTGGATTTCTATCACTGCTTCTTAACTATTTAAGAACTGACATAGTTTTTATGTCAATATATGGTTGTTGTTCTTCCTCCCCACCTTCTCATCGCTACAGGATGCCAATCAAATGGTATCATTACCTAAAGATAATAACCAAATTTTCTAAGTATCTCAAGTTAATGTTAATACTCCTAGCCCTGTATCCCTTAATTCCCCAACAGAATGCTAGAGGAAAGGGCCTTCCCCAATGAAGGGGGAAGCTAACATGTAAAGATACAGTAACAACTGAAGCCAGTAACCACAGGAAGCCCTGAGCTCAGGACCTTAGAAAAATATTTGACATATCAGTTGCATCTCCCAGTTCTAAAGTCACGTGCAGTAACTAACTATTCTTACTACTGTAAATGAAGAAAAAGCATAATTATACACATAGCATGGTGCCTTAAATTTAGCTGGAAGTATAAATACTTCCGTGAGGGTCACCCCAGTGGGGACAGTAGGATGCATGGTAACTAAGTTAGTTCTCCCAAGCCCTAGAAAGGAAGCTGCTTCTACGTCTTTAAAGAACCAAAATTGGTGACACCTGTTTAACCATCTGACTCAGATGGAATTTAAACACCCTTGTAACAAATATACACAATATAAGCCGTTAGGAGCCACACCAGAGTCAGCTGAAGACTTCCAACAAAAGCTATTTAATTGCACGCGCCCTCACCCCGTAACCCCACACACTTGCTCTCAGTACCTACCAGGCCTCACGCACTAACAACAAGAGAGAACTGTACTCCTAATAGGAGGTGAGGCATTTTCTTCATACATGAGGGAGTAGGAGAAATGAAAAGAGAGAAAATGGTGCCTTGACAAGGGGCAGTAAGTTGGGCTGAGATGCCAAACTCGCCCACTGAGGGGTATCTCAGGCTCGCGGCTGCCAGTCCACCAGCCATTCACCAGCCTGATTGCTCATGCCTGCTGTAAGACACAGGGCAGCATGCTAACGAATGCCAACAACTGTCATTACCTGTTGAGTAACCACTCGAGATAATTTTTATGATTTATTTATTTATTTTATACATATGAGTACATTGTAGTTGTCTTGAGACACCCCAGAAGAGAGCATCGGATCCCATTACAGATGGCTGTGAGCCACCAGGTGGTTGCTGGGAATTGAACTCAGGACCTCTGAAAAAGCAGTCAGTGCTCTTAACCACTGAACCATCTCTCTAGCTCTTGAGACATGTTTAATGGAATTCTGTACTTATATTTATTTTAGCTGATCTTTTTCCCTGTTTCTATGTAGTGACTACGAATTGTGAAAGTGTATGTTTCCTTTGAAAGTGAAATTTCTTTTGGCCAGTGTTACTGAGTACTGTGTTTTGCCTTTTGAGATGCTGAACCCAGGGCAAACATGATACCACTCAGTTACATCACCAGTTCTTCAAGTGAAAAAA
>NW_022196899.1:5262034-5274783 GCF_008632895.1 Mastomys coucha
GGGGGGTGGACCCGAGAGGGAAAATATGAGCAGAGAGAGAGAGAGAGACCGAGAGACCGAGAGCAAAATGTCTGGATTATATAAGGAGGAGCCTCTGGGGGAAAGGCAGCCCAGCCCATGGGCTGGAAGGTTCAGAGTTGGGGACAGGGTATGCCAGGTAGAGATTGAGGGATGCTAGGAGAATCTGGAGGCCAGGTTTGTGTTGGTATGTAAAAAATGCACCCCGCCCCTTGTCACAGGGTATAAAAATGAAACAATACCAATAATATATATCAATAATATATAAACATATGTATGCAATACAAGTAGTACAAACTCTCCGCTATCCAGGCTGTGTGGGGAATAGAGGTAAAAGAATCCAACTATTACTATCACCTTATTATTCGAGATTTGAACTTGGGTAAGGAGGTAACAGATGCTGCATCGAACTTCTGTGAACCAGATCTGCAGATGAAGACCGCGGCCGAGCACCAGAGAGTGATAACGCTCCTAAGCGCTGTAGGACATTCCCATCTGGCATCTGCAAAAGGCCAAGGGCCCACCCTGCCCCAGTGTCCCTCATCCACTAGGCTTGCGTGGTTAAAGTTACCACCAAAGACCTTCCTCAGAAGGCTTTACTAGTTACACATTTTGGAAACAATGCCTGCCCATCTCCTGAGTTCAACCCCTCAGAATTTTGCTTCATGAGTATTCAGTTGGATCCAGAGAGAAGAGCTTAATGCTCTCCACTCGAAACTGCAATTCTCAGCAGGGGGCAAACTCGAATGTGGTAGCAATCTGTATTCAAGATGAAACGCTTATTGTAGTCAGTTATCGGAAAATAGTGGATTTAATAAGTTATATTGAAAATGAGCAGTAAGGACAGTGTGAAGCTCTTTTTAAAACACACCCACCAGTATCTACCCACTCTTCCCTCTTGCCCAAAAATTCATAAGGCAATCTGTGTCACAAAGCACAGGCTTTCTTAAGTTACAAACAAGAAAATGAAGGCCACATCAGAACCGTCACTGTTGGAAAGAGAGAGGCAAGCGTGAGCAGGAGGGCTCCTCTGCCTCACCAGCTTCCATGGCGCTGCTGGCGAGAGCACCAGTGGAGCAGAGGGCAGCCAGGCTACGTTCAAACCTCAGAGATCACCTGTGAGCATCTGTGAGCATCTGACGGGAAGGATATTTAAAATAACAAGCAGAAAGCCCGGCATTCTAGTCAGCGGGACTCTGTTCCTGTGTAAGACGAGAGCCGCGAACGGCTTCCCTTTCCAGTGTGGTTTCAGATCTCTAGTCTTTCCTGGAAGGCTGACTCTGGGTGACTAAAGACTCTTAGAAAGCACAACCGTCTCTAGCTCATTGCGATCTGCTCCTTGGCTTTAGAGTAAGAATCTCAGCACGACGGGGCAGGTGTGTGCAGATTCCACTGAGCTTTCTGGCTTCTGGGCAGTGTACAGAGGCAACAGACACTCACAGACTGGAGTTTCTGAGGCAGGAGGACAAGAGAGTACGGAGGAAGGAGTTTCTTAGAAAAGATACTTTTCTCTTTGTTGACACTGTGTCAGTGACCTAAGAGAGCCACAAATCAGAGTCTTAGTGTTTCTCCAACATGATTGAGTATGTTTATATTATTCTCATGTATGTGTTTTAAAGAAAATGTGTTTAAAAACAATTTAAAATGTCAAAGTGGCCTTTCTCAGTGGTCTCATATTAGCTACCAAGTTAGTACTACTTAGTTGGGAACCTAAGAAGTTCCCGATGTGTATGAAATATTATATACTCCACCCAGGAACTGGTGGTCTTAATTGAGACTCAGACATAAAAGACAGCAATTTTGAAGCCAGGTATTGTGGCTCACATGAATACTGGGACGCTGTGGTGGAAGGGACAGTCCAGGTTCAAGACCAGCCTGGGCTGCAGAGCAAGACTCTATCTCAAATAATAAATACGTGATAGAAGCTCACTTTATCTCATTTACTTCCAAACTTGCCACAAGAGACCATGCTTTAAGGGACACTAGAGAAAAGACACATGTCAGTACTAGAAGCCATGGCCAGACTGCACTGGGTCCCTCACTCATGGCCAGACTGCACTGGTTTCCTCACTGTACACATGGAACATGGTTTATGGATTAGGTTCCTTTCTAACGTTGAACTCAAAGGTTACCAAGACAGTCCATGCCTTTGACCCTTTTCTTCCTGAGGCAGAAGCAGAAGGATCTCTGGAGTTTGAGGCCACCGTGGTCCACATAATGAGACACTTTTTAAAAAGTATACACATACACGCACAAACAAACATGCACACATATATTTACACACTCCCTCACAGAGACAAACACAAACAACACACACTCATATTCACACACAGAGATATACACATATACACATACACTCACACATAGAGACAAACATACAATTCACACAGTCATAAAAACAGACAACACACACACATACACACATATACAAACACATACATATTCCCTTATAGAGATAGATACAGACAACACACACACTCATATTCACACACACACAACCACGAACACACACACTCCCTCACAGAGATAGACACACACACACACACACACACACACACACACACACACACACACACACACATGCAGCCACTTGTCAAATACTGAACTGTATCTTCAAAGGCTAATGAGTTTCTGAAGATGGTTTTCAGACTGGCATCCAGTAGGGCTATTTCATTTTATCCAGCAAGTTTTAAATAGATGGCTCTTAGAACTCCACAGACCAATGACCACCACTATCCTTTTGTTTCTTTACAATGGAATTAGTAGTATCTTGGTCATAGAGCTCCCTGGCCCTGAGCTTATACTTAGAAGTCAGTTATTACTCTGCATAAGCAAATTGTAACTGCTGTTCAGGTGAAGTGCAGCCGCGCCTCAGAAGGCAATGTCTGACAAAACAGAATACCACGCGCCCGTACTCCAACAACCTAGATCGGTGGTTCTCAACCTGTGGGTCGGGACCCCCTGGGGTTGAAGGCCCTTTCGCAGGGGCTGCATGTCAGACTTTCTGCACAGCAGATAGTCAAATTATGATTCATAACAGTAGCAAACTTAGTTATGAAGTAATTTACCCCAACATGAAGAACTATTAAACAGGAAGATTGAGAGCCACTGCTCTAGATGATCAAACAGTGTCTGCCCGACACTGGGGCTACAGGCTGGGGAGCTTCTGCTATTGTGTTCTGTGGCGTCACAGTTAGCAAGGACAATAAATCACTAATATTCTCCCATACACACTGGTGATGATGAGAAAGGACAAAATCTCTATTGGGCCAGGAACCTCCGTGTATTTTCCATGCACTCCTCCTACGTGTTGTCTGCCATCCCCGTGTCTTTCCACTCATTTATGAAGTAGCAACCGCGATGCCTAATCACAGCACCTGTCATTTTGTTCCTCAGTTGGTGGCTGGATTTGTGCCTGTGTCCACAGACTATCTTACATACATCTCTCACTTTAGAAGCCCCAAAGCCTGTTTGGTGGGTATTGCCCTGCTAACCTGGCCGTCTATTGTCTGATCTAGTCTCCAGCCCCCTCCATGGATCTGAAAATGAACTGGTAGTTTTTAAAAGAAAAACAAAATAAAGCCCACTCTAGTTGACTGAGCCAGAGTTCTACAGCTCACACCCCAGCGGCCTTCCTTCTGTGTTACACTGGAGCTCAGCTCTCCGTTCCTCTCATCTCAACTCTTTCCATTTCAGTCCTAATTCCTAGACACCTTCCTGCCCCAAGCAGCGCTGTCCCGACAGTCTTCCTGTCCATTCTTGCCTCCCTAACCTATTCTACACAACTAAAGTGGCCTTTGCTAAAGAATGCCTAACATTGCCCACCATAAAATCTTTTTGATTGGGCTGGAGAGATGGCTCAGCAGGTAAGAGCACTGACTGCTCTTCCGAAGGTCCTGAGTTCAAATCCCACCAACCACATGGTGGCTCATAATCACCTATAGTGAGATCTGACGCCCTCTTCTGGCGAGTCTGAAGACAGCTACATTGTACTGTGTATAATAATAAATAAATCTTTTTAAAAAATCTTTTTGCTCACTTAAAGGTATAAGTTTAAACTGTAGCACAACTAATATAACCCAATATGAGTGGTTCCTGACTCTCCAGCCTCAAGTATCCATCAACTGCTGAGGAACAAAGAAAACAGGCTACATTCATGGAACCGGAAGTTACCTCAGGTTCAAAATATAAAGCACTGCCATAGCTACGGTAGATATGAAACCTGAAAACATGGCTATTAAAGTCCTGTCTCTAGTCTAGTTATTTTTGCATTTTTTTTACAGATTTATTTATTTCATATATACGAGTACGCTGTTGTTGTCTTCCGACACCCCAGAAGAGGGCATCGGATCCCATTACAGATGGTTGTGAGCCACCATGTGATTGCTGGGAATTGAACTCACAACCTCTGGAAGAGCAGTCAGTGCTCTTAACCTCTGAGCCATCTCGCTAGCCCCTTGTTTCCTTCAACTTTCCGTAAAGATCAATGAAGCACGTACTTTCCCTTAGAGGCACCTTAAGGTACACACTTAAACATTTAAGGGCGCACACTTAGCTAATTCCTTGTTGGCACTTCACTTTGTTTGGAAGAGACCTCGTCTCACGCTCGCGATGAGAACGCCATGACTGATGAAGTTTTACGGGCATCAGTCCTTCAGAGGTCACCTGACCTCTGCACAGGCTGCTCGCCCCATTACATGCTGTTCTTATTGCAAACCATCATACCGAGCACGTTTCCCACCTACCCTCACCCACCGAAGAGTAATGACAAAGACTCAGAGGAGTTCAATTTTCAATCGAATCTAACCCTTCTTAGTCCTCCCAAAGAAACACAGCCTCTTCCTGAAGCCAGTCAGGCCACCCTGGTAAGGTCCCACAGCCAGGGGGCTCTCCTACGCTATTATCACCTTTACCCACTGCAGGTGGCTCAAAGTGCCTTCCACCTGACTCAAAAGCATGACTCCTGGGGTGCTTGCGGCCACAGCCAGCCATTACTGCTTTTGTTGATAGGAAGCCTGGTTCTCTAACACAAGAAGTCCTGCAAGCCCCCCCCCCCCCCCCGCACTAAAAATCCAGGCTGCCAAAGCTCAACCCCTGCTGCAGCCTCACAGCAGAGAACACTCGCAACTGCGTTCCAGGCAGGAGAGGCATCCGTAAGAAAAGTGCAGACTGGTCCAGGACCAGAGCTAGGACTCAAGAGCAACTACCACACTGGCCTGCATCCCAAGTACCACAAGCCGCTCCCAGCAGAGATCAGCACACGACAGAGGCCTAAGGCGGTCCTCCTCATGGGCATAAGGTGGTCCTCCTCATGGGCATAAGGCGGTCCTCCTCATGGACATAAGGCAGTCCTCCTTATGGATATATGGTAGTCCTTCTAATGGATATAAGGCAGTCCTCCTAATGGGAATAAGGCGGTCCTCCTCATGGACATAAAGCAGTCCTCCTCATGGGCATATGGTAGTCCTCCTAATGGATATAAGGCAGTCCTCCTCATGAACATAAAGCAGTCCTCCTCATGGACATAAGGCAGTCCTCCTCATGGACATATGGTAGTCCTTCTAATGGATGGATATAAGGCAGTCCTCCTAATGGGCATAAGGCGGTCCTCCTCATGAACATAAGGCAGTCCTCCTAATGGGCATAAGGCGGTCCTCCTCATGAACATAAGGCAGTCCTCCTAATAGACATAAGGCAGTCCTCCTAATAGACATAAGGCGGTCCTCCTAATGGGAATAGGCGGTCCTCCTCATGGACATATGGTGCTCCTCCTAATGGGCATAAGGCGGTCCTCCTCGTGGGCATAAGGCGGTCCTCCTCGTGGGCCGTGAGGCTGCTGGCACACTTCTTCTACCCTCTCATCCTCCTTCCTTCCCTGTCCACTTCTTCCCTGCACTGCCCCGCTCTCCTGCCTTTGCACGAGGATTTCCCCCAATGAATTGCTTGTGTGGTTAATTCTGTCTTGGCTCTTGCTTCTCAGGTGGCCAAGCTTAGCACATCCGGGGCAATTACCCTTTCTGAAACCAGCAACTTTCAAACAGACCCCCAGAAAACTGGCATTTGGTGAAAATTTGTAAAATAGACTCTCAGGTTTGAAGTTTCTTCCCTCCCCAGTCCATGCTTCTGTGGCTTCAATGGGACATTAATGACAGAAAGGCGGGCTTTTAAATAGGTCTATCAAACTGATCACTTTCCTCATAGTAAAGCCTTTCCTTCAGTTAATTCTGAAGGAATTCACCTAATTCTGATGAGAGGGCAAACCACACTAAGTAGTTTCCTGGACTTAGCTATGTATGCGTCCATCGTCCAACTGCATACAAGCTTGTGGAGGGGAGCACCTTCTCCCATTCGTGTTTTAACAAGTTCAAGGTCACTCGGAGCAAGCACTCAGCAGATGCCTGGTGATGGAGAAGGTATGAAATCAGGAAATCCAATAGTGGGTCACAGGGATCAAACGGAGCAGGATTCCCAGATCTCCCTGGAGAATACGGAAAAGCAGCTAACATACACATACAGTCTTTACTGTATGAACTATAGGAAATGAACACCAAGCTTCACAAACTATTGAAAGTAAGGAAAAGATTAAATAAGAAGTCCTGGGGGCAATTTTAACTTGCCCAGGAGCTCTGCACACTGACAGTACCAGTCTAAACCAGCCTCCTGCCTCTGTGGAGTGCCCAAAACCCAAAGTCTGGACTTAGAGTAAATTTTAGGAAATTGTGTAGATATACGTACATGTGTAGATTACACACATAGACACTTTAATTATAGGTCATATTTAATAACAGGTCTAGACTTCCTTATTCTAATACATTATGCCACGCTCCAGATTTACTCAGACACCAACGGCAGTTTATTGATGACAGCTATAATTATATTTCCTTTCAGTAAGCAGAAAGAAAAATCTTGTTCCTTCCTACCATGTGATTGAAAGTTTCCTTACAACAAAATATCAATCGACTTAGATAGTGAAAAGTTGGCATTTACTAAATAACCTAATGACTGTAAACAAACAGAAGAAAATGTTAGAAATTGGATTATTCTGCATAACTTGATTCCTTCATGACTATTTAATTAAAAAAGCAATTTGTTTCTCCCAAGTGCTAGCGTGTCTACGATGATTGCACTTTTACTGCGACAGTGAAAATGAGCGTGTTAGCGCGGAGGCCAGACAATGACACTTTAGGTAGCCCTTCTCATAGCACATTAATTCATCTAAATTATACCTTGTCAGTAGGGAATTTTCTTCTACATATTGATGGTTTCAAACCCAATTAATTTCTCTCTACTATTTAAAAGCTCACACGGATTGAGCAGTGTGTTTCTGTGTATATCTAATGATTACAAAGAATGAAATATTCTGTAGATCAGCATCAGAAAAAAAGAAAAGCAAAGATATTTCCCTTCCCTCTGTTTTCACTGTTTTTGGTGGTGAAGTTATGCTAAAGAACAGAATATACAGAGCTGAGATGTAGCTCAGTGGGTAATGTGCTTGTCTACTTTGCACAAAGCCTAGGTTCTATTACCACCATGGCATAAGCTGGGCGTGGCGGCGCATACCTATAATCTATGCATAGAAGGGAAGGTAGGATGATTAGAAGCTCAAGGTCATGTCTGATTACCCAGTGAGCTTTAGGCCAGCCTGGGTAAAACCAGACCAAAGACATAACCTGCAACAATTTATGAGAATATGAAGTAATTGCAGGACTTCTATGACATATGAAAGACTCCATAGGAATGGTATGTACAGTAGGTCCTACAGAACTCCAAGTCGGCACTGAACTCTCAGACACGCTTCTGAGAGGCCTGGGAAGCACAGCTCTTCTCAGTCCAAGTCACTAGCATGACACTTGTCCTATGAATCAGCCACACTATACATAGGAATAGATGTGCCTACCTGCTCCAGGGCACTTTAAAACATTTCACAATGAAGCCGCAGGAAAAACTTATCCTTAATAATTTAATTAGAGCGGGGCGGTGGTGGCACACGCCTTTAATCCCAGCACTTGGGAGGCAGAGGCAGGCGGATTTCTGAGTTCGAGGACAGCCTGGTCTACAGAGTGAGCTCCAGGATAGCCAAGGCTACACAGAGAAACCCTGTCTCAAAAAAAAAAACAAAAAAAAGAGAAAAAAACACTTAATTAGGTATTTGATACAAAACTCATAGAAGTGCTCAAGCGCAAATAGTGACAAATAATTGAACAGAACGAAGAGGTATATAAAATTGGCAGCTAGCGGTTAAAGGAAACAGAGGCCTATAATTGTAAAAGCCTGACAATCTGGCAGCCGGAGAGAGCAACATGGAATTTTCTGGCGAAGATAGTCCCTCTATTTAGCAGAGAAAACAATGAAAATGCTGATTTACTAAAGGTGAGCAGATGTAAGGGGTTCCCTCCTGGCCAATAGGTAATCTCCTCACGAGCTGCCAGAAACACTTGAATAAATGCAAGACTTCTCAATCAACTGCTTATAAAGTTTCACGATAATCATTGCTGGCATTAAAATGGAGTACACACAAAATAAGCAAGCCGTCATGCAGACAGAACCCCCCCCCCCGCCCCCCAGCAATTCCCTCCTCAGCTGACACACGCTCACAGACCCTCAGGAAAGCCACGACCATTGTTCTAGGCCAGAGACAGAGCGTAAACAAGGTAGGCACTGCGGCTGGGGTGGGAGGGCCGGAGAGAGACAAGCAATGACAGGTTCGGTGTGTCTACTATGCTCTGCTTCCACTCCGACATGAGAACACCCTCCAGTAGTGCTAGATAAGACTTGAAAGAAAGGGAGTGGGGACCAGGACAAGAAATTAAGGTTGGGATGTACTTGTATGAGAGAAGAATTTAAAAAATGTTGAAAGAGAATTATGTGACAAACTCTCTCCACTATGTTCTAGCATGAATCTATCATGCAAGTGTACGTGTATGTGTGTGTCACAGAGCAGATCTGTACATCAGAATACAACCTGAGTGTTGGGCCTCACTTTCTACCTTATTTGACAAGGTTTCTCTGATACACACACCAGGCAAGCTGCCCATGAACTTCTGGCAATTCTGAACTACACTGTGGGAGAGAGCGAGCATTACAGATGTGCACAGCGCTGAATCCAACTTTACACGGGTTCTCAATTGCCCTGTGGGAGAGCCAGCATTACAGATGTGCACAGTACTGCATCCAAGATTTCTGGCTTCTGAGGCTTCGAACCTAGGTCCTTATGCTTTCAGGGCAAGCACTCTATCCACTTTAACCATCTCCTTTGCCCAGATAAACCTTAAAAAGATGTGAATGACATCAACTAGACATCACTGAACACTTGTACACATTGAAGACTTTACAGGCCACTGTGTCTCAATCACTTTTTCTTATATCATTTGAATTGGTAAACACTCATCTCATAGTCCACACAGAAAGAGGCCAAGGCTAATCAGCTTCCAGTTGTAATTTGCCAACTTAGGATAGGAGCATAGCTTCCTTCGAGCACCATCAACCTTACACAGAACAGTCTGTTCTGTTCATGTTTTCACATTTACTTCTGTCAAAGATCCAGTCTTTTTTTTCTATAGCTACAACAGTTTCAACCACAGCAGCTTCAAAACTGGTTCTGCTTCACAGAAGGACTGACAGCTCTTGCTAAGTCTAGACCCTGTGACACAGACAAGACGGGGCAGGGCTGCTCTCCACCCATCTCGTCCAGCACTGGGAACCAAACACGATGTCCCCTTACCTTGCAGGAGGGACATCAATATTGGAGGAGACGACTTTCCGTTTTTGCTCAAGAAGACAAATGGACCGAGGTTCTTTTTCTTGGTCAAGGATCCGACTGGCTTTTTTGGTGTCCGCTGTTCTTACGTCTTCCTCCATGGCCAGTGGGAACAGGTGATGAGACAGCTTCTTACTGGAGTCGCGTCTGAAGTCCTCTGATTGAAATGTGAAGGTCATCTCCCGCTTAAAACTCCCCACCTGCAAAATACAACACAGGAGCTCTTAACACAGAGCCTTCGTTTCTTTCTGTAGGGCTGTGGAGAAGGGAGACGACTGGCTCCTCCTGTTCATATTCTTATTTTACTGGGAGAAATGTAACACAGAAATAAACAGTAGCATTGCAAAGCTAGTTCAAGGCCAGCCTGGTCTAGGTGGAGTGTTTCAGGACAGCCACAATTATATAGAAGGACCCTGTCTCAAAACAGTAAAAATATCACCAACTCAAGAAATGGCTTTTTTCAAGACTTGAAAACACTAGGTCTCTGTGGTTTTATATTTTAAAGCCATTAGCAAACTTAAAAGAAGACAGCTAAAAGAAGACAGCTAATATACAAAGGCAAACTATTTTTGACTATTCTGTGACCTTAGATTTAATGAAGAAGGTATAAGACAAGTATGAAGTCAAAGCTCAGTGAAGTAAATCCCATTATTCCCAATTCTGGAGACACTGGAAAAAGTGAAGAAAAATTTTACAAGGTAATTACCATTTACAAATCAACTCAGTAGCAAATTAACTTTAATCCTGAGTACAGCAAGAAGGGTCAGACTATCCAGTAACCTGGAATCTCACCACTCAACGGAGCACATTTTAAAATAACCCTGTCAGGAAGACATTTCGCAGACACACGAACCACCATGAGCTGGGGTGGTGAGGGACCACCATGAGCTGGAGTGGTTGAGGGACTGCCAGGAGCTGGAGTGGGTAAGGGACCACCAGGAGCTGGTGGGGATGAGGGACCACCAGGAGCTGGAGTAGTAGGTTGAGGGACAGCCATGTGCTGGAGTGGGTGAGGGACCTCCAGGAGCTGGTGGGGATGAGGGACCGCCAGGAGCTGGTGGGGGTGAGGGACCACCATGTGCTGGAGTGGGTGAGGGACCTCCAGAAGCTAGTGGGGGTGAGGGATTGCCATGTGCTGGAGTGGGTAAGCGACCACCAGGAGCTGGAGTAGTAGGTTGAGGGACCGCCATGTGCTGGAGTAGGTAGGGACCTCCAGGAGCTGGTGGAGGTGAGGGACCTCCAGGAGCTGGTGGGGGTGAGGGACCACCAGGAGCTGGTGGGGATGAGGAACCGCCAGGAGCTGGTGGGGGTGAGGGACCGCCAGGAGCTGGTGGGGGTGAGGGACTGCCAGGAGCTGGGGTGGTGAGGGACCGCCATGCGCTGGGATGGTGAGGAACTGCCATGCGCTGAGGTGAAGTGAGAGACCACCAGGAGCTGGAGTGGGTAAGGGACCACCAGGAGCTGGAGTAGTAGGTTGAGGGACCACCATGTGCTGGAGTGGGTGAGGGACCACCAGGAGCTGGTAGGGGTGAGGGTCCGCCAGGAGCTGGTGGGAATGCTCTAGCTCAGACCACACCAGCATCTGCCTGGCAATAAATTTATCGAAGTCCACTGCACTCTTACAATGGCATCAATCTGACTCGAAGGGGCCACAAAGGAGAACAAACAAACCAGCCATGAATTTGCCGTGCAGAGGACGCACCCAAGAACCCCTAGACCAGATTTGGAAATTGTGAGGCAAAGACGTAAGCATAAATTTAATACAGGCATCTGTTATGCATATTTTAAAACACCGTTCCAAACAGTGGCATGGTTGTGCCCTACACTGGTAAAATAGGGCTAAAATCTAGTGCCCACTGAAACCACATCTCCAAGCTTCCTCTTCTGGGCATGAAGATCAGTCTTCCGGTTCATTCACCCAGAAAGGAAGTTCTTGTGCTTCATCTGTTCAAAGGCACATTTCCCCATTATGTTTTCTCAGCCCTCGTGTTCCTGGAGATCTGCAGGCTCTAGGCTGTTTCATCCTTTGAAGCTGATATATTTATGGTCAATTAGGGGACTCATAAATACAAACCAGAAGGATTCTCTCCATGGCACCGTCTGGGAAATTGCTGTATGCTATGGCTCTGTTTAGAGCAAATATTTGACAGACAACAGCTAGAAACAATAGTAACAAAGAATGCGAGGGCAGAGAAACCAGAAGCAGCATCAATGGTGTGTGTGTGAGTGTGTGTGTGTGTGTGTGTGTGTATGCAGGAGTGCACTCGTGGGCGCATGTGCATGAGTGGCATGCTTGTGTGTATGTGTCCACATGCGTGTGACAAGGAAGGGTGGGCTAGAATCTCTTATGTACCCAGTAGTGACCACAGTGGGTAGAAAGGACAGCTGCTTCCAGAAAGGGTCCTAATTAGCGGGAGCCAGCCGTAGCCCCTCAAAAGCGTGTGCCTGTTTCTCTCGCTGAGCCTAAGTACTTCCCAAGCCTCACCGGTTCCTCACCGCTGCCATCTCTGAATGGCTAACTACAGGAAATGCTTTAACGATCACCACCGGAGTAGCCTTAAATACTCATCCAGGAAAAGCTAAGTTGTCAGAATTAATTTTTTTTTCCTTTTAGCGTATGAAAAATTGAAAGGCGGAGGAAGGTGTCGATGCTACAACTTAGCAACACAGGCAACAATCAGATCCACTGCACACCCTGATATACGGCTCACAGCAGAAACCGTGCGGGATGGGCAAGAACTGCCCTGGCAGGGCATCACTGAGCCGCCACCAGAGCACTGACTTCGTATCTGAGGATGGAGGGAGAGACACACAGGTAAAGCTGCCAAACTGAGACCTGCGAGACAGTTAAGTGTGGGGAAAGAGCCAGACAGAGCAGAGACTGTGGTTCGGAACGGTGAGGCAGATTTTTTTTTTATTAGATATTTTCTTTATTTACATGTCATATGATTTCTCCTTTCCCAGTCTCCCCTCC
>NW_022196899.1:5275172-5279403 GCF_008632895.1 Mastomys coucha
TCCCCATGCCTGCCACCCCACCCTCTCCCACTTATTGGCCCTGGCACTCCCCTACACTGGGGCACAGAGCCTTCACAGGGCCAAGGGCCGGTGAGGCAGATTTTTAAGGAGAGTTTCTCCTGCACAAGAGAGGGCTCTGGGCTGCTGCACACGGATGAGGTGAGAGCCGAGGAAAACCAGACAGTCTGCAGCCCAGAACCCAACCCCAAAATGTTCCAGTTCTCAAAGTCCTTCAGCACTGGCATGCTATTACAGGCAGAAGCTGTACACCCTCGGGCTATGTGCACACACACACACACACACACACACACACACACAAAACGGTCATAAACTAGAAATGAGCGCTGTGTCTGGACTTGAGACCTGCTTGTGATATCTCACCACATATATCCAAACACTGGAAACCCCTCGCAGTCCAAATCTGAAACGCCTGTAGCCCCGAGCCTTCCTTTCAGATGAGTGACAACCGACCTGGAGTCTTTGATTCGGGTTGCACCACCTTAAAATGTCACTAACGAACTGGAAAAGGAGGAGATAGTCTAGCAGAGGGGCCGCTTGGAAGGACCTGGTACCAATCAGTGGTGAGAGAACAGGCAGCCTGCCTCTGGGATGCACTTTCAGGCCCGGAAGTCTTGACTGTAGCACCCTGGGTCCTTCAGAGCAAGCCAGGATCTATTGTGCCCACCCGAGCCTCCCCCCCTTGACAACTCGGCCTCCCCCTTACTTCTTCCTCTTCCCACTGTATTATCACAACATGAATAAAGCACTCTGAATCTACGATAGGTCTTTACAGTCAACTGTGATTTTAGGAAGGCCTAAGGTTATTAAGCAGAGGGAATACCAGCGGCCTCTGACCACACGGAAACAGTTTACTTTCCGGAGTTTCTATAGCCCTGAAATGTACCTTTCATTGACGGTTTCCCACAAACACACGAGCTTATTACAGTTTCGATTGCAATGCATAGAAGGGAAGGGTTCTCACTCCTCGGTCCTCCTCACCGCGCCCACAAAACCTCAGCTGATTACAGAGTGGTAACTACCTGTGTGTCCACACTCCGTACAAGGAGAACTGAGGTGTGAGTACAGTCACGCTACATGTTTTCTGAAGACAGGCTGGCTGCACAAGCTGTTGTGGGTATTTCTGCATGAGTAACGGATCCATTATATCTCTGTATGTCAACATCGTATTTCACACGATATCTTTTTGTCCATGTACTTTTTAGGGTTTTTTTTTTCTTCCTTATTAAAAGTAATGAGCATGTCTGTGCAAGTATCTATATGTGTCTATAAATTTTGTAGGAAATTTTTCTGACAAGAATTGCTGAGTCGAACGACCTAATTTTGACGGTGAACAAGCACAGCATACCCTCACACAGCAGGCATCACAATGCATCCACACCCTTAATAAAGGGAACGTATTTGTTTTCCTCCTATTTAGACACACATAGGGTACAGCCCTCGAAGGACATGATTCCTCTGACTTTAATGATCGAAACAGTGTGTCTAAAGCCATATACCCTGCAGACCTGAAGACGCATGGGCCTAGAGGGCTCATTTATTTCATATGTGTGTGTATGTGTGTGTGTGTATACATATATATGTATATATGTGGGTGTATATGTATATATGAAATAAAAAGACAAAGAGACACACAATTTAAGTAATAACATCATAAAATTTTTTACTTCAAAAACAAGAAAATTCAAATGATGAAGTTGGCTTTTTCCCTTATGAGATTCACAAAAATGATCATTCTTTCTGCTCTTCGGATCATCTCACTTTAGTTTTGGGGTGTCGGGTTGGTTTTAGTTTTTGTTGTTTGGTATTTTGAGATAAGATGTCATGTGGCCCAGGTTGGCCTACAGCTTGTAATGTAGCTAAGGATGACCTTGAACTTCCCATTTCCCTGCCCCGACGTCCCACGTGCCGTGCTCACAGCACTGAGTGTGGAAGACTAGGCGCACTGCCCACCAAGCTGCAGCCCCAGCTCTTCTTTATGCTTTCTAAGGTGAGAGGTGAAGTGGAATTCTTAAATACCATTGATAGGTACATACAGAGGTTAGAAGGTAAGCCTGGAATAATGAAGCAAAATCTGGGTATAAATAAAAACAGCAATTCTACATTTAAGTTAGACAGAAACACACAAAGATGTTTACCACAGAAATGCTTACAATCTTTTTTTTTTTTTTTTTTTTGAGACAGGGTTTCTCTGTGTAGCCCTGGCTGTCCTGGAACTCACTCTGTAGACCAGGCTGGCCTTGAACTCAGAATCCGCCTGCCTCTGCCTCCCAAGTGCTGGGATTAAAGGTGTGCGCCACCACCAACCACTTACAATCTTTTTTAAAAGTTATGTAAATATTTATCAATAGACTATAGTCAACATGCACAAATAAATGCATGGAGAGAAACAATATACGGACCATAAAAGGGACATTACAAATGATTTTATGTAATATGAGCTCAGAGGAGTATGTATAGATTAAAAAATAAAATCATTTTGAAAGGACTTTTTAAATGTTAGCAAATGTGTTCATTAGTAACGGATGTTTGTATAGGCCAAGTTTTCTATCTTGTTTATAATTTTCAGTATCAACACGCAATTTTGTATTTTAAAACTTGTATTAAGCTACAATAAAAAAAGACATGTTTATATTCACTAAGACTTTAGCATTTATACAATATCTTTTTTCTACTAGTTTTCCATGATTAATGTATATGTACTTTTTTTTTAAGATTTATTTATTTATTATATGTAAGTACACTGTAGCTATCTTCAGACACGCCAGAAGAGGTCGTCAGATCTCATTACAGATGGTTGTGAGCCACCATGTGGTTGCTGGGATCTGAACTCAGGAGCTCAAGAAGAGCAGTCAGTGCTCTTAATCACTGAGCCATCTCTCCAGCCCGTATATGGACTTCCAGGCCATATATGTACTTCTTAAAGGAACAATAAATTACTTCAAATAATGAGCGCACTGGCAGTGTGAGGCCCATTGGCCATTAACATCCCTTAGTTATCTGGTACCACCGAAGCCCCCTCCAGCCCTCCTTCCTCAGACATACACGTCGCACGCACTACCCAGGCTAATGTCTTTGACGGGAACAAAGCTTCAATGTTCAATTACATGAAAATACTACCAATTACCAATTACCAACTAACAAATAAAACTCTGAATCTTTACTCCAATGAGCAGCTTTTGTTGTTCTCAAGAAAATAATCATCGCATGTATAATATAATGCATTTGGAGAAATCGCAACTGTTTTAACAAAACTTCACAGCATCTGTTTAAGTGTTAGATGCCTATAAATGATGTCCTTGGGTTCGCACATCAGTCTTTCTTGATTTAAAAAAAAAAATCATCTGGATTCTGGAGCAACCATACCCACACGCATCACCAAGGAGGATGTTGCCAACACTGCCCACGTCCCTGAGCCACCCATTCTGAGACACGTTCCCCCAAATTTACAGGACTGAGATGCCAAGAAGTATGTGTCAAAACTGACTTGAAATGATGTTACTCATCCACCCAGTCAGATGGGAAGCGCTTGGCTCGAGAGCAAGTGCATTTCTAGGAATAATCTGGAGAAAGCTAGTTGCCTTCTGAGGCCTTCTGAATAATAAAATGTATTACAGGAATTCTGAGACATGGCGTGCAGTTTAAGCCGCAAGGAAAACACAGCTGGGAGCCAGGCAATGAAGGCACCTGAGTGGGTCCCCTTTAGGTCCTCACCTTTCTCCAGAAAGCCACAAGGACTCCTGGAAAACTTACAGGTAGCTCTTCCTACCTCCAATCACAGGTTACACATTTGGATTTATTTCTAGAACTTTCTTTCCTAACACACACAATTAACATGTTTGGTATCTACGGATGGTATGTCACACACTGTGTGGCAGCCATAATCAGCCTGAAGTTTTAAAAATGTGTCACAAAAGGCTTCCACTAACAATAGGAACGATGGAGTCTGTTGCTTTAAAAATATTAGTGCCTGGCTGGCGAGATAGCTCTGCAGTTAAGAGCACTTAACGACTCCTGCAGTAGAGCCAGGTGTAGTGCCCCATGCCAGCATAGACACTAACAGTTGTCTTTAACTCTACTTCCTCCTCCTGTTCTTTGCAGGCACCAGACATTCATCATACAACATTCAAGCAAAACACTCAGACACAAAGAAGAAGAAGAAGAAGAAGAAGAAGAAGAAGAAGAAGAAGAGGAAGAGGAAGAGGAAGAGGAA
>NW_022196899.1:5279630-5282908 GCF_008632895.1 Mastomys coucha
AAGAGGAAGAGGAAGAAGAGGACAAAGAAGAAGAAGAGGAGGTGGTAGAGGAGGAGGAGGAGAAGGAGGAGAAGGAGGAGGAGGAGGAGGAGGAGGAGGAGGAAGATAACAAAGAAGAAGAAGAAGAAGAGGAAGAGGAGGTGGTGGAGGAGGAGGAGGAGGGAAAATTAAAATTCATAAGGCTCTAAGATTTACCAGAGTTTTGAGAGAATGGATATAAAGCTACCTCTAAAAATAGTTAACAGACTTCTATTCTCCTACTTTAAATTCTTTAAAATTTTATGCTGCGTACACAGAAAAATAAGTCAGATGGCAAATCTACCCAGTTCTAATGAATATCCGTAGTAAAACCACTTTTAAAGCAAATTGCTTCCAGACTAGCCATTGCTTCTATTAATTGTTTGGCCCACTGAGTTCTGCTGAGTGCTGTACATGATGGAGACAGTATAACAACTAGCCTGGTTTGGTCCAGGGTCCACCAGTTAGAGGTCAAACTGAGGGCTGGGGCTGGAAGCCTGTGTCAGGTCTGGGAGTCAAACCCTCCACTCTCTCCGTACTCAGTGCTGCAAGTTTCTGGTTTACTATCACGTGCGCTCACTTTCATACCCTGACAGTTTACTACCCAGCAAAGCATGACTTGGCTCGCTCACTCAGAGATTAGTCAGCAACACACTTAGGATAGGAAGCTATCACACAGCTTTCTAGTGGAGAATTCTTGGCTAAGTTTCAGGCCTTCTATTAACATTATGTAAGTGAGAACACATAACTTGGATTTTTTGGTTTTTTTAAGTTCCTTTTAAAAAAAGCCTTGAACAGAAAAAAAAAAAAAAGAAAGAAAATGTTCTGTAAAGTCCAACGTTAGATTCAAGCTCAGCTAACTTGATCTGTCTCTCTTTTCCAGCCCACTATAGGGACAAAGGGGAAATTGGTATTATTACAGGCCAACCTTGTTTGACTCTGGAATGCAGAAATCTGCCACATTAAATAGATGTTCTACTTGCTTTAACTTGGCGTGTAAATGGACCAGCCACAGGTGCCCGTGTGGCAGTCCTATATGTACTTGGCCTTCAGAACAAGTCTAGAATGCAGTGACTTCCCCCAGCCTCTGCAGTCAGTGCTCAGTCCCGCAGCCAGTGTCCTACCTGGATACGTATGCTGTCCCCTGGATTTCTGCTCCACCTGTGCCCTCCCTATGTCCCCAGTTTTCTTCCCTTAACCCTTAAACATGGCAGGTCACCTTTCTCCTTATTCAGTGCACTCATTGCTCCCACCTCCCACCCCTGTCCCAGAATGAATAACCATCAAATTCGTACAGGGCGCTCCCAAGGCATCCATCATGAGAAACTACATTTCTCCAACCTTCTATCTTCCTCCTCCCCTCTCCCCATACCGCTGCTCTAATTTAGATCTATACAGTCACACAAAGGCCCAAACCTAGAAGGTACTGAGGCGAAAGTGTAAGCTTTGAGAGATGGGTGTCATGAAAGGCCCTCTCTGGAGGCAAGCCTCTGAAGGTCTGGCCCGGGGTCTGTCTCCTCCTGTTGCCTCTTGCCGGTTCATGCCTGATAAGAAAAGGCTCCGTCTGCCATACATGCCACAATGCTTCAAACCATCATGATGACCCAAACAAGAGGATCACCCAACCATAGACCGATACCACCAAACTGGAAACAAATCTCTCTCCTCAGTGGACACACCTGAAACCGCAGCACTCTGGGGGATACGGCAGGAAAAGCTAGGCAAAGCTGGGTCACAGAGGAAGAGCCCATTTTAAAGAAACAAACCTGACTCTCTTAGGTGCTTTGTTACAGTAACGGCAAGTTGGCCAATAGACTGTGCCGTCACTGCTACCGGCCTGACTAAGCAGCTACAGAACTGCATGGACGTCCCACTGGGACTCCAGCTGTCTAAGAGGTGGTGCTCCTTCTAAAACACAGGTTGCTTCCTTGTCCTTCTGTACTTGCTTGTGTTTCTCCAGGGCATGCCAGCCTTTGATTCCCTGTCTAAAATTGCAACCCTCCGTTCTCAGTTACAGTCCTGTGGATTTTAGTGTTTCCATTTTGTAACAGCCTAGGGTCTGGGCTGTTCTGTCAGAACAGTAGCTCTGTGCAGAGGGCAGAAGGTATGTATACTTAACTTGAGGGGCAGATGCCACCCTAGATCTAGAAGAATGTCTGAAGCAGGGCCATCTTTCCTACCGGATAAGCAAATAGAGTTCTAGGTAACTGCAGTGTCACCTTAAATTACAGTCTACCTATAAAAATCCAGAACAGGTAGGTTCCAAGTTCATGCAGCTGACAAGTGTAAGGTCCCAGAATTCTTCGGTCTCAAAGCAACATCGGAAGCTGCCCAGTGTGGAAGAGCGAACTCTGTGCGTCACAGGAGAGAGTGACATGGCCTCCACCTTACTTTTCCTTCTGTAAGTTTTCAGCTTCATTTTATGGAAAACTTCATCTCTGAGGCTGCAGCCTTCTTTTTTTTTTTTAAATAATAAAATCTCTATAAAATACAATTTGATCCCACCACCCAGTGTGAGATACTCAGAGTGCACAAGCGGGGTCACAGGTCTGCCCGCCGCCTCTTCTGCCCACCTGCCCACCTGCCTGTGGTTAACAGGAAACTGGACCTATTCATTGCCCAAATGTGTTCCAACATTTGCAATCAATAAAATTAATGATAATAAAAGCCATCTGTATGTTTACGGTATTTGTATGATAGGGGCTACATTATGCCCTACCTAAAGGTTTACATTTTTTTGTAGATGTCTTTCTGAAGAAACGGAGGCCATTGTTTTACTGAGGGGCAGATAGTCTACAAAGAGCTATTCACAGACCACATAGAGCTTTGCGGGCAGACGGGCCAATTTCAAGGAGCTGGGATCCAGTCACCTCTTCTCTCAGGAACCTGCAGAACTTTCTATCAGTGGAAGACAAGCTTGCACAGCCCCTGGCAGAATCACTGTCTCCCTAGGGCACTTTCTACTCGTTGGTTGTCAGTCTGAACTCCTCTGTGGGGTCCAGTTCAATCCTAGCCATGAGTATAGACAGAGAGAAAATCTATGAGAACTGAGGGAGGACCAGAGTTTCAAAAGCCAAATGGTCATTTGCAGCTAGCCATGGATCATCAAGACACACCTTTAGAGATGAGCCTTCCCTAACCAAAACACACATTTCAGAGCAGTGTATAAACTACACACTGACAAATATACTACTTCTTTTGGTTTGGTTTGGTTTGGATTGGGTTTTGTTTTGGGGTTTTTTTTTTTTTTGCTTTTTTTT
>NW_022196899.1:5282935-5297716 GCF_008632895.1 Mastomys coucha
GGGGAGATGAGGGGGTGAAACAGGGTTTCTCTGTGTGGCCCTGGCTATCCTTGAACTAGCTCTGTAGACCAGGCTTGGCCTCAAACTCACAGAGATCCTCTTGCCTCTGCCTCCCAAGTGCTGCAATTAAAGGCATGTGCCACCACACCGGGGACAAATCTACTTCTGATACATATAAATAAAAGGTCAAGCCATGCCCCACCTGGGGCCTCAGGCTTGCTGAGAACATAGTAAAGTTTTTCTGTGTACAAACGGCTCCAAGTGAAAGGAGAGAGCCAGACTCCAAACTTAACTAGATATAAACAGAAGACAGCTCAAAGCTCCACAGCACAATGCTAGCGTCCGGAAGAGGAGGCAGCGGAAAGAAAGGGTGTTTCAGAGGAAGGAGGTGCCCTAGCTTGCTTTCTGTTGTTATGACGACCACTGGGACCAAAAACAAGGAAGGGGAAGGAGGGTTGTACTTGGCTTACACATTTAGGTCACCATCCATCCTAGAAGGAAACCAAGGCAGGACGCCAGGACAGGAACTGAAGGATGTCACACAATGGAGAAACACTTTTTACTGGCTAGCCCAGCTGCCTCTCTTACAAAGCCCAGTCTGCTTAGGGAAAGCGCTGCCCGCACAATAGACTACATCCTCCTGTATTAATTAGCAATTAAGAAAATGGCTGACAGAGATGGCCACAGGCCAATCTGACCTTGGCAATAATTCAAACTGAGGCTTCTTCTCCCCGGGTGACTCCAGGTTTGTGTCAACCTGGCAGCTGACGCGATCTGGGGGAGGCTGCTCAGGGACCAGGAAGAGGGAGGGAGGAGGGAAGGTTCTGGAAAAGGAGGAAGACAGGAACACTGCAGGACAGACAGGCAGACAGGAACACTGCAGGACAGACAGGCAGACAGGAACACTGCAGGACAGACAGGCAGACAGGAACACTGCAGGACAGACAGGCAGACTCCCTACACTCTGAATCCCAGGCTACGGGCTGTAGTCTAGACTCAAACACCGGACTCTCTCCTTAATCAAAAATTTCCAACCTACTTAGATGGTCTCCCTTAAAAGAGGGGGTAGGGTCGGGCAATCGAGAGCTGGTTTCAGCTTCTAACCAAAAAGCTGGACTGACTAACCTAGTTTAATTTACTTGGCAATAAGCTGGGCCTGGTGGCCTGTGAATCCCAGTCAGTCCAGAGGCTTAGAAAGGAAAACTATTATGTTCAAGACCTTCCTGAGTAAGTTCAAAAGACAGTTTCTCAAAATAAGTTTTCTATTTGTCTGTTTGTTCTATTTTTCAAGAGCTCAAGCACCTCACTATCACATCTCTGACCTCAGCATTCAGAGTGCAGAGGCTGCCTGATTCCAGTTTGGGCCAGTCCGGTCTACAGAGTATTCCAGACCTGTCAGGCTACACAGTGAGCTCCTATCCCAATCAATTAATCAATCAATCAATCAAATATCAGTCAAATTAAGAGACTGGGCCACCTGGTTCACTAGTAGGTGTTTTCCTACTCTGAAGAAGTTATGAAGGTCCACATGCTTTGGCTTCATTCTCCATTCCCACAACTAGAAACAGACTTTCTCAAACCCATCCATGAGTCTTAGAGCCTCACACACCAGTTTAAAACCTGAGCACCACATTTTTAGAAGCAAAATTAAGTAAAAGAGAATGTGGGTTTCTAAAGTTTCCTCTTTCAATACACAGTTCATTTTAAATACAATTTATCATCTCTTTGGGCAGTAAACAGCAAATGGAATTTAAAACAAATTGAAAACTAATGAATTCACATTTGAGCTGAGTGCACTCTTAATTCACAGTTCATTGAGCGCTTTACTCACTGAACAGATGACTAAATAAAATCTGTTAATCAATGCAGCTAGAGTACTCAAAGAATGAAACAATACACATTAGAATAAATTTGTGTGTCTGCTCATGCTGAGTGTAACGCTCTACAGTTACAGGTCTGAGCGTGCAGAGCAGAGCAGATAGGGAACTGAATGGGAAACATGGCATTAACACAGGTTTCATGAAGACAAAGCCCTGAGCTGCCTACAATGCGCTGACTGGGTGGACAAAGTCCTCAGGACAAACAGAGAGCTCGGTGGTGGAGCAGAGGCTGAGTGCCAAGGAGGGCCTGGTGTGATCCCCTAACTCAGCCAGAGGAAAGAAAAATGAAAAATGGGAGGTTTTGTCCCCCTCCTCCTCCTCCTCCTTCTCCTCCTCCCCCTCCCCCTCCTCCTCCTCTTCCCCCTCCCCCTCCCCCTCCCCCTCCTGTGGACTTTGAGTTGTTAAACCTTAGTAACTATGCAAATGTGTATGTTCACATGCGTGTGCATGGAGGTATAAATGAACAAATACAGACCCACACACATCTCTCTACAGTTCTGCTCCACTGTTTAAAACCTGACAGGTACCATATATAAACCTGGGATAAAAATGTATTGATTTTCCCTTTCTTCCCTCACTGTCCTAAAATCTTGGTGACAGAGAATAAGTTTTCCTCAATGCTACGTCCGAGGCTCATCACCTTTTTTTTTTTTTTTTTTTTTTTTTTTTTTATCTAGCATCATCTTTTTTTATTTCTTTTTATCTAGTTCATTGGCTTAAGGTCATTAAATAATGACGGTAATAAAACAACGGGGCTAAAAAGAAAGACCTGCAAAAAGCAGGTCTAAAGTGACTGCAAGTCTACATCCACGGTGCCCTGAAGAACTCAGAGGGTAGGACAGTTGTCTGGCTAGAGTTACAAAGCCTTTAAGTCAAAGACACTGCACTAAAGTTTGCTTCGCATGCATCATTAACAGCAATCCCAGAATTCCTAAGAGATGTGTTCTACCCAGATGCCACAGCTAAGGAGTCCTTCAAGGCACAAGGCAGGCTGGTGACGGAATCTCTGCTTCAGATCTGTCTCACCCTGTGCTCTCTTCAGGGTCTCCTTTTTGGACTCTTCTCATTGGCAAGCAAACACGTGCCCACAGTTTATAAAGACTTCTTTTGACTTGATGCTGATCACGTACTGGCCCTCCAGTCCCTGTCATGATCAAGCTATCCAGAATCATCTCCTCAAGCTGTCTGTTCTCCAGTGCTTCTATTTCCTCTTTGAAATAGTTCAATTCCTACTTCTTCCAAAGCAGTAACGCCACCACAAAGTATATTTTTGCTAGAGTCATGAGTCAGTTGCAGTAATATTTGAATTATTAATAGCTTAATAGTAAACACCTTTCAGTCTCTGTTCCCATCAGTATTAAACACAATTAGCTTCCATGAAGCTTCATTTCCTTGGCTCTATAACAGCAATACCCGTTCCAATTCCCGTTTGCAGACAACACAATCACCTAGCCAGTTTAACCATAAAGAGTCCTGGCAGTTCCTACTAGAAACTGAGAGAGCGTGTCATAGGTGCTCAACAGAACTATACAGACCACGAGCAAAGTCTGGACCCACCATAAATCTAAACCTCCCTCCACTCAATTCCCATGACAACGGGAACCAAAAGCTAGCACTTAGACAGGGACAGTCCTGAAGCAGTTTTCCTATGCACACCACCAAGCCTTCACGGCCTTACCAATGCATCTAGTCACAGACTTCGTGAAGTACACCACCTTGGTAGAACCTAAGTCGCCATATAATTCTAGCTGCAAGGTATGCTAGGAAACTCTAGCCACAGCAATGAGGGAATATACCACAGAAGAGACCACAACAGTGTTGGGTGACCAAGCTGCTGTGTCTGCACCTGACATATGATCTGGACTGACTTTCGTCTGCAGCTCTTCTGTGCACTTTCCCACCTTTGCCCAATGGTTCATGACTGTCGCCATCAGAGTCTCCTACTCCTCCTGCTACAAGAGCCCCTGGCTAATCCACCCGCTTCAATCCCAACAAGCTGAATGCTACTGAGACAATCAAAGAAAAAGGACGTTTTGACTTTGATACTGAATTGATACTGTTGTTCAAAACTACTGTTCTTGGTCATAAGTACTAAAACTCTTACATACACACTCTAAGCTATAGTACAAAATCCCTGATATGAATTTAAGGTATTGGAAAGAGTCCTAGGAGAACTATATACCCCATGGTCTAGGACGATTCCAGAAACTTCAGTGGAAACCAGCAGCCTGGTTAAACAATGAATCTCTCAGGGAAAGGAGTCTATTTGCTGCGTATAAGGGCTGGAGTCAAACCCTTGATCTGGGAGGGCTCTTCCTGTTGTTTTCTTATCTCTATACTTCAAGGTCTGGTCCTCTCCTATTCCACAGGGATGGTCAGTAAGCTAAAGGACTGAATGGTAGTCAGTGAACAGGAACTCCTGCAATAAATTACCAAGAATTACTTTGTGACAATGAGGACTAGTGAAGAAGGGAGAGTACAATTTCACACAGGCTCAAAGGTCACAAGAATCACACATGGAGCAGGGGATCAGCTTAGAGGACACACACAGTATGCGCCTCCAGTAGTAGGTAGGCCTCCGAGAACCTGGGAATGAGCCCTGACTGAGCAGAAATACTAGTAAAAGCCAAAGCTACAGAGTGAGATTCTGTCTGGAAAAAAAAATAAAATAAACAAACAAAAACCCACCACAATAACAAAAAAGAAAGAATAGTAGCATTCGATTTGATTGGAAGAGAGAGGGAGACTAATGAAAACTCACACAGATGAGAGAATAGGACTCAGCCCACTGTCATAAACACTTTTGTCTAGAGGAAACCCAACAGAGGCCACGGGGGTCTCGGCCACCATCCATCCATCCCCCAACTGCCTGAGTTCTAGCTACACTCAGGAACCAGGCTCTACAGTGGGCATGCGTTTGGGCAGAACCAGGAGGGAAGCCTGCTCCTCTGCCCCCGTGTTCTTCACCACCATCAGATCAGTGGGTCCACATGTTGGTGTCCTTCAGGGAGTACAACCAACCAGCTACAAAGCAGTGTTTCTGTTCCCACAAGCGAAGTCATGCTTCCATCTCAACTCAAGAACCAAAGACTATTGGCCGTCATAGCCACAGAGATCCACCTTCACCCATGCATCCCCACAGACGATGTG
The DNA here is from genome assembly GCF_008632895.1 of Mastomys coucha. Classification (NCBI taxonomy): domain Eukaryota; kingdom Metazoa; phylum Chordata; class Mammalia; order Rodentia; family Muridae; genus Mastomys; species Mastomys coucha. The sequence goes on from NW_022196899.1 coordinate 5,287,966, forward strand.
GAGCTGATTTTGCACAGATACTTCTCATAGGTTTGACCTGTTATCTGGCACAACATGTAGTTTCTAAAAACAGGACATCAGGCTGTGGCTCAATGCTCCTCTAACACACGTGTTGAACTTGATGGTCCCTGTGAGGGCACTGAGTAGTGACCGGATTGTGAGTGAAGAAAGCCATTCTCATTGGAAGTGGTTGATTTTGTCATTGCCACCCATACTATGGCACAGCAAGGACACACCAAGTGTGTCCCTCAGCCATGGACTTCTCAACTCTCAGAGATGTAAGACATGCATTTCATTTCATTATACATGATCCACCTGGGTAGTCTCTTCCAGGAGCACAGAATGCATTGAGAGATTCCTGGAGGGCTCCGCTTCATTCAGAACTTGTGGGGAGTGGGATTTCCTGGGTAACTGCACAGACTTCCTACAGCGGCATTCTACGAAAAAGCATGAACATGGGACCCTTGCTGGTCCAAGCATTTTAATGGCAGCCAGCTGCCTGCCAAACACTATCACCTACCTATCCTCTACAGAGCGGATGATGAACGTGTTCATGGATGTCAAAGGCCAGGAAACTTGTTGAAAACAAGTTGAAGCCTTTTACAAATGTGTTAGCTGTCTGAAGATATTCTACCAGAAGTAGTAAAATACGTATAAGCCACACTTTACTGTCTAACTTCAAAAGGCAAGGAAGTTATTCACAGCCAGAAACATGGCCGTTCTTCCAGGAGCTCAGCGGACGAGTGGCAGGCTCCAGATAAACACCTTCTGCATCTTTGTGTAGCACGACTGCACAGTACATGTTAATACATTACTTCCTACCTAAAATACCTCCCAATTTTCTTATTTAAAGATCACTCTCAATGGATTCTCCATCAAAGAAATTATAAAGAAAAGCCTGAATATTTATTCCAACCCACACATACACCAGTTTTCCTTTCCCAGAGATAATAAGGAATAAAGATTTTTTGATAAGCCTTTGAAAAAAGTGTTCGCTTGAAAAGTTATTCATTCAATAAATATTTTCAGTGGGTATTGTCGGCAACATAGCATAATAGCTGTTGTTGTGTAACAAAACTTTTCCTGAGGAGACAGAACACTCGCATAGCCAGATAGGTAGCCTATGACAGCCCAAAGCCCTTGGGGAAGCAGTGAGTGTTACTGGGGTCACTGACAGGAGCAGAGATGACTCACTGCCAGCTGCATCACTACGGCCCACCCCAGCTCACAGAAGCACACCATACAGCCTGCAGGCAGCTCAACACACTCAACGGTCCTTCCCAAATAACTCTGCTTAAACCTCTTCCAGGCAGCTCAGCTGGCTTTCTAGAAGCCTACTGTGCAGCTTGGCTTTTATGAGACAGACTCAGCTGTAATTGCTTACTCTGGCAAGCAGGGGCTAGTGAAAATGGTCAGTTTCAGGGAATTCCTGAAGCTCTTTGGAGTTGTTTCTCTTCCTGCTTAAGGAGCTGGTCCCTGAAGGACAGAATGTTTCAATCTCAGAGAAAATGTTTTTGCTCACCCTTTCTCATTCCACCCCCTCTCTCTCCCTCGTCCCTTCTCTCCCCTCCCCCAGCCCTACTCCTTTCTGTGTTAGTTAAAAGTCCTACCCCCCCCCATAACCATCACCATGGAGATTAGGTTTCAACATAAGAACTAGTCAGTGTTATAAATATTTACCCAGAGCCCTTCCCAGCACAGAGATAGCAATGAATTTACTGTTGTGTCAGGATACAACCGTTATTGAAAACCCTAAGGCAAGAGCCAACATGCTTTTAAAATAAAATTAGCTACTATTCTATCTCATTTTGGAGATTTTAAGTTTTAAAAGTTTGCTGTGGTGCACTGGGGATGCGGCTTAGTCGGTGAAGTAGTTGCCACACGGGCATGAAGGCTTGAACTCCATCCCAAGCATTCATGTAAGAAGCCAGGTGTGCGGCTGTGAATTTGTAAAGCCGGGTCTGGGGAGATAGAAACAGATGGACTCCTACATTTCCTGCATAGCCAGCCAGCCTAGCCTAATAGATAAGTCCCAGTTCCCTTGAAAATAACACACACACACATACACACACACACACACACACACACACACACACACACAGCCAGCCAGCCTAGCCTAATAGATAAGTCCCAGTTCCCTTGAAAATAACACACACACACACACACACACACACACACACACACTGGCTTGAGAGACCTCAGCCATTAAGAGCACTCCTTGCTCTTGCAGAGGCTCCCAGCATTATCATGGAGACCCACAACTATCTGTCCTTCCATTTCCAGAGGATCCAACAACTTCTTCTGACCTCCATGGATACTGTACTCATGTAGTACACAAATACACATACAGGCAAAACACCCACGCACATATAAATAAAGAGATATAGATAGATAAACTCGGGCAGTGGTACCACACACCTAGTCCTAGCATTTGAGGCTCCATTTCCTCACTCCTGTATGGACTCTACCTCTATAGAGGTCACTGAAAGCACTGGGCGATTGCTGGAGCTCTGCTCATGCCAACTCTATGTAGACCATTTCCTGTGTTCACACTTGGGTTTTCTCAGGTCAGAAGCTGACCTTGCTGCTAAATCAGCTTAAGAAAGCTGCAGCATCTGGCTGAAGGATGCTGCTCTGGCCTGCTCTCCTCTTCTCTCCCTTGTCCCTCTATTTGCCTGGCTTGGAGCAGATAAAGAGGAGGAGGCAGGCACAGTGCATCCCCTCTGAGGGTAGGGATACCACACACAGAGATCCCACCATACCACACACAGAGATACCACCACAGCTCTGGAAGCGCTGCAGAACTCACCAAGAACCCAGTGTAAGTAAAGTGGTATGGAGCTAGCCATCCACAGAACCATGAATACGTGAATACAGAAACATGTTAAAATGAAAAGACTTAGAAACCAGGAACGCAGAGGAAAAAAGGAATCGCAGCTCTGTGGAGTAGTTTATTCAGGTGTGAGTGGCTGAGAATGTTGTTAAAGCATGCTGAAAATGGATGCTCTAAGCAACTGTGTTCACTAACCTCCAGGAGTCAGGGAAGCATGTGGGATTGGCCAATACGAATGTTAAAGGAAGCAGTTATGCCCCAAACATCCGCTATGTCACAACTACTTAACTTTATAAGTTTCAATCAAGACTTCGTAAATAAAACGCTTTTTAGCTATGCTATTGTTGGGTGCCATGTACATCGTTCAAGTTTTTGAATGGCAGATCATGTAGTTACGGATGTTGTATGTCAAAGCCAGGGCTTCATTCACACCTGAGCACAATACCTTGACTCTTACTGTTGTTCACCGGCTACGTGGGGTCACTGGAGCCTTCTCCTTCTGTAGATATCTGCATCTCTGTCCAGGTAACCCAGGCCATACTGATCACTCAAATGCTACTGACACCAGATGCTTGCTTCCAATCACTCTGGTTTTTATTTTGTTTTGAGACAGAATTTCTACACAGGTTAGTCACTGCTCTCCAACTGTCTTAAGTAGTCAAGGATAACCACTTGTGATTCTCCTGCCTCCACCTCAAGTGCTGGGGTGATAGGTGTGGCTGCCATGTCCGACTGGTGTGGAGAGAAATCAACCCGGAGGGGCCTTGTGCCAGGGAAGCCTTCTGTCAGCTGAGCTGCATCCCCAGCCCCTCTGCTATCTTCAGTAGTTGATCTGCATTGCATTTCACAGGCAGTTTCCTGGAGCGGTTATTCTGTTTTTGAGCAGGTATTAAAAATATAGATTTGGTTAAAAATATAGCAGGTGGATCTCTGAGAGTCTAAGGCCAGCCTGGTATACAGAGAGAGTTCCAGGACACTTAGGATTACACTTAGAAAATGTAAGCCTGCTATCTTAGTCAGGGTTTTACTGCTGTGAGCAGACACCATGACCAAAGCAACTCTTAAAAGGTCAACATTTAATTGGGGCTGGCTTATGGGTTCAAAGGTTCAGTCCATTTCATCAAGGCCTGAGCAAGGCAATGTCAAGGGAGGCATGGTGAAGAAAGACCTGAGTTCTACATCTTCATCTGAAGACCTGTCTCAGAGGACAAAGCAATAAAAGGATTTCTGTAGAACTTTAATAGCTTATTCTAAAATGTATGTAGAGAGGTACATGACCAAAATAACTGAAACAATAAAGCTAGCAGAGTCACTCCACCCCACAGAAGGCTTACTTACAGAGTGAGCCTACTGAAGCCAGTGCCAAATCAGTCAATGGAAGATGATCCAGAACAGACCCACACAGCACTAGCCAACTGAGTTCTGTCAAAGGCGATTCAGCGATAGTAAGACATCTGTTCACCAAGCAACACTGTTTACTAGGCATCAACAGACAGGGACATACACCTCACACATTTTATAAAAATTAGCCCAAGACACACTGCTGGTATACAGGTAAAATGCACAGTTATTGTGTTACCAACTGTGACAACTTCTTAGAAAATGTAAGCCTGCTGTCTTAGTCAGGGTTTTACTGCTGTGAGCGGACACCATGACCAAAGCAACTCTTAAAAGGTCAACATTTAATTGGGGCTGGCTAATGGGTTCAGAGGTTCAGTCCATTTTTCATTAAGGCCTGAGCAAGGCAATGTCAAGGGAGGCATGGTGAAGAAAGACCTGAGAGTTCTACATCTTCATCTAAAGGCCTCTAGGAGAAGACTGGCTCCCACATGGTTAGAAGGAGGGTCTCACTGCCCAACCCCCCCACAGTGACTTCCTCCAACAAGGCCAAGCCTACTCCAACAAGGCCACACCTTCGAACAGTTCCACTCCCGGGGCCAACCATATTCAAAGCACTACATCACCTACCTTTACATAAGACCCAACAATCACTCATGGGTATTGCTTGAGAGAAATGAAAACTTAAATTCACACAGAACATGAATGCCCAGGGCAGTTCTTCATAAGATCAAACAGGAAGCACTCTAGATGTCCTATAGTGGGATGGTTACACAGGCTGTGGCATACCCATATCATAGGAATAAACAAATGAACCTCAGAAGTCTTCAAAGAAACTATGCTGCACAAGGGGGAAAGTTACATGCGTGGCCAGGCACAGTGGTGCACACCGATAACCCCACAGTTTAGGAGGCCGTGGTAAAGGAAGACAATTTCAATGCCAACTCAGGAAACTCAGTGAGGTCCTATTTCAAAATACAGAGTTAAAAGGAGTTGAGGTCTAACCTGATGGTAGAGCATTTGCACAACATGCACAAATTTCACAAGAATTCACAAAGATGGCAGCTGTGACTCGTGATTGTAATCCTAGCATTTATGAGCACCAGAACAGCTGAAGCCACAGAGGAAGGCCATATTCTAGAAAACAAAAGCAACAGCAACAAGAACAGAAAGAACCCAGCAGGAGCCAGGCATAGACTGGTGCTTGCACAAGCTTCAGCCAACCCATCTGAGGAGACTGGGGTAATCACTCCACTTCTGTGGAATCAGCCCAAAGAGAGTCACTTAACCGGCTGCACAGACTCACTCCAGATCGGATCTCCACGGACCCACTACAGACAGACAGCTGACCACCCCAAGTTATAAATGCTGTTACAACTGGATCCCTGAACTGTCCCTCACTACCCTGTGTTTAAGGCTTGGTCCTCAGCTTGTCTGCACTGGAAGATGGGGAATCCTGGGGAGGTGGGATCCTTCCTAATGGGGGTCCTCTGGTCATTGAGCATAGAATTCCCATTGCTTTCCTTTTGTTCCCTTTTATTCCTTGGGGGTCACTGTCCTTCCATGAAGGGCCATCTCACCACAGGCTCAAACGTGAAGATCTGAAACTTCTCTAACACTTACTGTTATAGTGCTACAAGTTGATGCAGCTAAATAGTGACCAGACTTGCTCAATAACACAAAACAGCCCATGAACTGCCTAGAAATATATCACACGGAAGCATCGCCTATCTGCGCCAGACAGCATGTCCTTCAGCTCTACATCTGTATTTATTCATTATAACCTGTGGCTCAAAGACGGCAGAGGTGCTGACACTCTCAACCTTAAACATACAAGCTCTGCCGCTGAGCCCTGTAAGCCCTGCAGGCCCATGGTCAACCCTCGGAGCCGCTGATATGTGGGTTCCTGTGGAAAGACTCTGACAAGCATGGGTTCTGCCCTGGAGAGAATAATTTTTAAGGTCTGAGGGTGAAACATCTAAAGCTTTAAGATAGTCATTTTCTGTTTTTGGACACATTTTTACATTTTCATACCTTGAGTCGTCTCAGTCATCAACCTATATTCCTGTTAGAGTACCACTTTTCTGTTCTTCACCAATAAAATGTGATTTTAATGTACTGTGTCCAGCCCTGAAATTAGTTTTATTATAATTTCGTGTCTGCCTTGCTAAGCATTTTACTGTACTCATAAGCAATGGTATCAGGATTTTGCACAAATTTACTGTTGCTGCCTTGTGCATTTACATTTGCTGCTCCTCCTGTCCCAAATGGAAATATATTTCTGATCAGTTTATATACTGGCTTACACTACAACTGCAGTGATTGTGTCACATGCATAGCGCAGGACTAAACTCACCAGGAATTTAAGGGTTTGCTCTTCTTCCCATAACTCCTTGTTTGCATGTACACGTCTCCCGATAATTCTTCTTTAGTAGCTGCTCTGGACACAGCATTTAGTGACACTCCGCCCCCTCAAGCAGCACCACCTTTCAGCACTGACAGGCACCTTACAGGATGACAAACAAGCATGGTGTGCCACCACCGAAGACACTGATGCAGGAGTGGCGAAAACACCTGCCTCCTCCACACCTGCTTCACTCCATCCGGCCACGTGTCCCTGCCCATCTGCCCCGTCCTTTCCTGTGCTCTCTGCTCTCCATGCCTTCTGTTGTTGTGCTGGGTGTCTCGCCTAGAGCTTCATTCACCTCATTCTGTATTTTACAACCTGTGTTCTGCCTTTAACAGAGTTCTAGCATCATTCACTCCACAGCCTTCCTGGCCTCCCCTCCACAGTTAGCTTTCTCTTGTCTGTCTCCGGGATAGTTTGAGGTTATGACCACAGAATTCAAACGCCTGGGCTGCAAATATCTGCATCCATCTTTGCCCCAACACCTTAGGCAGGGACCATGGGAAAGTGCTTGGCAGGAACGTTTGTCATTAACAGAGATAGTGTCACTCCTGCTGCACAGCGCTATTTTGTTTTCAGAAGCTCAATCTACTCCCATGGTCTAGAGGAAAGTTGTCTTTCAAGAGAAAGGTCCGAGGACAGCTGAGGTCATTCAGGATCGTGTGTGTTAGCAGCCAAACAGCAGTGAGGCTTAACTTCCCAGAGTGACTGACAGAGTGATCTTACAGACACACCAACATCAAGAAAGGAGAGCAGGGCCAATCTCCAGCAGCGTCCATCCCCTGAAAAGAGTACTCTAGATTATATGCCCAATATACATTCAAGGCTGCTGTAAGGAGGCCATGTCAAGGATGCTCATATACAGGTAAATAAAAATAGAAATAATTCTTTAAATAATACCATAGCCAGATATGGTAGCATAGCATATATCCTTCTCTCATCCCAGCACTCGGAAGACATTCACTACACAGCAAGCGTAGGGCCGGCATGGCTACATAAGACCTGTCTCACCCCAACCCTCAAAGTTGCATGCTACATAAAATGGACCCGAATGTATGTTTGTGTGTGTGTGTGTGTGTGTGTGTGTATGTGTGTGTGTGTAGTGTATGTATGTCTATGTGTATATATATATATATATATATATATGCACACACATACATATATACATATATACTTATATGTATGTGTGTATGTATATATATATATATATATATGCGCATGCATGCACACACAGTTTCCATCAATACCAATTTCATGCTTGTTACTCTTAGGATGTTGATCTTAAGTAGAGAAATCTATTTTCTTCTCTGAAAATGTCAAACTTTGCATGTGTTGTGGGCCAAAAAACATATGTAATATATGCTACAACTGAGTCCCCAGTAAGAGACTATGATAATGCATTGGTGTTTCTAACAGGCCGAGATCTATGCAGTTTAAATATGAAATATAGTCTGTAGGCTCATGTGTTTGAATGCTTGGCCCACACATGGAGGTGATGTTTGGGAAAATCATGAATTTCTGCGAGGTGGAGCCTTGCTGGAAGGGGGGGGGGGCTCTGAGATTCAGCGGGGTCTGACTACTGGTCTTGTACTTGAGGAATACAGATGCAAGCTGATCAGCTCCTGCCTCCATGCCTCCCTACCTTGTTGGCTTGTCTTCCCAACCATGATGAACTCCATCCTTACAGAACTGTAAACCAAAAGCCCTTTCCCCTTTATGTTCTTTCCCAGATCACTTTATCACAGCAACAGAAATTAATACAAATTACTACAAGCCAAGAAATGCTCATTTCTTTTCTTTTTTCAAGACAGGGTTTCTCTGTGTAGCCCTGGCTGTCCTGGAACTCACTCTGTAGACCAGGCTGGCCTCGAACTCAGAAATGCGCCTGCCTCTGCCTCCCAAGTGCTGGGATTAAAGGCGTGCGCCACCACTGCCCACCAGAAATACTCATTTCTAGAATGGGAGTACAACTGTGTAGTGTGCACCTTTTTTATAGTTTTTTTTTTTTATAGTTTTGCACAACATAACAACAAACAAAAGCGCCCTATTTGAATTAAGCAGGTACACGAGCTGGGTTTTGACGTCTGTTTTTGGTTGCTCACTCACTACTGTTAGCTTGCCTTAACTTTGCTATAAGATGGATCACAGAATACAGATTAACAAACAAGTGATCTCCCTGGTACTGCTCCGGAAGCCCAGGATAGACTGGGCAAGACTGGAAGACTAGTGAAATCCCATATTATTATTAGCTCCTTTATTCTTACCGGGACCTCGGAGTGCTCTCCAAATACAGCTTCTATAATAAGAAAGTGTTACATAAAGCCCAGATGATCTTCGCGGTGCTGCAGAACAGTCTTAAACAAGGAGGAGAGTGTAGGGGAGGGAGGTGAAGAGGAAACCGCTGGAGTTAAGGAAATGCTGAGGAAAGAACGCACTGGAGAAAAGCAGGAGTTGACAATAAATGGCCATCAATGGGCAAGGGCACACTGCTCCTCCCCATCTCTGCTCCTAAACTGTGAGGATCCCCTCCATGCAAGGACATCTGCTGGGTAGGGACCCGTTAGTGTCCACAGCATGATGGGTGGCCTGAGAGTCACCAGGAAAGGAGCCAGACATGTGTGCACATATCACGAGGGGAAAAAGTTATCCTGAAAGATGTCAACGGGAAAATCTACGAAGGCATGGCATGAGATGTAGAAAGGGGACACAAATTAGGGAGGATCCATTTAAATGGCCATTCACTGTCATCTTAAGTAAGTCACTCCCACACTGTGGCCATGCACCTCCTGATTACCGTAAAGTGATGACTGTAGGATGTGACGATGGGATACTGCACTGAGAAAGGATGATAAGAGGCAGAGTGCTGGGAAATTCAGGAAATACTTAGTGTTTTCTTCAGGATTCCACAGGAAAAGCGCGTACAGGTGCTCATTGCCTCCTGCAGTTTACTTAAAAGAGAGATACCTGAGTTTGTCTTTGCTCTGCTCCCTAGTGCCAATATTACTGACTGCTTCATTCTCATTCTCTTTCTTTCCCTCCCTCTCTCTCTCCCTCCCTCTCTCCCTTTCTTTCTCCCTCTCTCTTTCTCCCTCTCTCCCTCTCCTCTCCCCTGCAATGCAAAACAAAAACAAATAAAATAAAATAAAATAAAATAACAGACAAAAAAAAAAAAA
>NW_022196899.1:5297869-5298237 GCF_008632895.1 Mastomys coucha
TTACTGGGAGCTAAAATCAGAAATGTTGCTAACTGATCCTAGCCACTAAGCTTATGTTTAAAATCTCAGTCCCTTTGCTTTTAACGATAGATAGACAAAGACGGGAAGTAAAAAAGGTCCAAGCTGAGTATAGCTGTGTAAGTCAGAAAAGAATTACTGCCAGGTTTCCATGTTGCAAAAGTGAAGATCATGCTCCACACCCCACGCTCTCCTGTCCTGTGCTCCACACCCCACGCTCTCCTGTCCCGTGCTCCACGCCCCACGCTCTCCTGTCCCGTGCTCCACGCCCCACGCTCTCCTGTCCCGTGCTCCACGTCCCACTCTCTCCTGTCCCGTGCTCCACGTCCCACTCTCTCCTGTCCCGTGCT
>NW_022196899.1:5298642-5304229 GCF_008632895.1 Mastomys coucha
CACGCCCCACACTCTCCTGTCCCGTGCTCCACGCCCCACACTCTCCTGTCCCGTGCTCCACGCCCCACGCTCTCCTGGCCCGTGCTCCACACCCCACGTTCTCCTGTCCCATGCTCCACACCCCACACTCTCCTGTCCCATGCTCCACACCCCACTCTCTCCTGTCCCATGCTCCACGCCCCACGCTCTCCTGTCCCATGCTCCACGCCCCGCCCCACACTCTCCTGTCCCATGCTCCACACCCCACTCTCTCCTGTCCCGTGCTCCACGCCCCACACTCTCCTGTCCTTGCACATGTCATCTCACAGCACAGCCACTCGTTTGCTTAACAATCCCCAGAGCCCTTTCAAAGTGGCTAAGCAGTAGTAGTACATGAGTGCCTTGTTTTGATATACCTCAAAAAAGTGACAGAGAAAATTGTTTAATCTATTAATTTACTTTAATGTAATTTATTTAATATTTTCTTAATTGTATTTCTTGAGCAAAAGTTTTTCATTTTGGTAACATTTAACAACGACTTTATAGTCTACAGCCATACCACCCTGAACGCACCTGATCTCATCTGATCTCGGAAGCTAAGCAGGGTGGGGCCTGGTTAGTACTTGGATGGGAGACCGCCTGGGAATACCGGGTGCTGTAGGCTTAAAACAAAAAACAAAACAAAACACCAACTGCTTTATAATTAGTATTGCCTGGATGTCTGGGTCTTCTCTAAAATATACTCTTAGTTGTCAAGACGGGTTCCTCTGCTTCCTTACAAAGTGTCATCCATATTATCCAGGTATAGGCCGGTCAGACTCTTGTCCACTCTTCATGTAGACAGTCTTTCCAAGTGTGTTAGCTGAAATTACATATAGTTTTATATATACTAATCTTTTTATATATTTACTTATATAGTTTTATATAATCCTATTATATATGGTTATATATTATATATGTTGTATAATATACTTATATGTAACTATATATACACTTATATAGGGTTCACTGATTTTCTTTGTTGACTTTGTCTAGAAATTAACAACTCAACTTTTATTTTTCAAAATTTTGTTTTGTTTTGTTTTGTTGTTTTTGTTTTTCAAGACAGGGTTTCTCTGTATAGCCCTGGCTGTCCTGGAACTCACTCTGTAGACCAGGCTGGCCTCGAACTCAGAAATCCACCTGCCTCTGCCTCCCAAGTGCTGGGATTAAAGGCATGCGCCACCACTGCCCGGCTTTCAAAATTATTTTAAGTGCTGTATATACTTTAACTAGCTTGTTCATCTCTATTTTTAAAAATCTGCTATGCAAGGCATAGTGTACACCTTCAATTCTAGCACTCAAGAAGCAGAAGAAGACAGATCTTGATGGGTTTGGGGCCAACTTGGTCTACAGAGCAAGTTCCAGGCCAGTCAGGTGTGTAGTGAGACTCTATCAAAAGAAAAAAAAAAACAAACTGGAAACAGAACAAAAGCTAACTGCTGATGTTTTGATTGGCGCTGTGGAGACTATAAAACTTGTGGAAAACTGCTAGCTTAAGCACACAGGGTCTCTGACTGAACACAGTAAGTCAGTGTACTCATGTAAGTCTCCTTTAAGTACCATGCTCAATGTCTCAGAGAATACACAAACTGTTCGAGGTTTTCATTAATTTTGCCAACACCTATTTAGTTTTCCGTGGTATTATTAAAGCTATTGGGCTCAGTGTAAAGGTTGTCTTTGTATCAGTTAAATGCTGATTTCTGTACTGGCAGAGTTATTTTTCATAAAGCACCGCCCATCTCATTTCTGATTGGTTTAATAAAGGGCCGAACAGCCAATAGTAAAAGAGGAGAGGATAGGCGGGACTTCCAGGCAGAGATAGGAACTCTGGGAAAGAATCAAGTATGGGATTCCCCAGCTAGACCAGGAGGAAGAAGTAGGTGATAGCCATGAGGACAGGTACCGGCCACGTGGCTGAACGTAAATGAGTATAATCTGATTAATTTAGGTTATAGGAACTAGCTGGAAACAAGCCAGCTGAGACCAAGCCTTTGTAATAATAAAATGTCCCCATGTCATTACTTAGGCAGCTGGTGGGTAAAGACAGTCCAGCAGCATAAAACATTTTAAATGACTTTTATTAAATTCACAAGTGTAAATTTTCTAAATGTTTTATTAATTTTTTTGTGGCTATCATACATTGTTATCATATTCACCCTCAACAACTCCCCCCCGCCCCCCTTACCTACCCAACTTCACGTTTACTCTTTTCTTCCCCAACCCAGGTCAGGTCTAGTTTGTATTGTCCAATTCCTTTTAGGAGTAGGGCCTGCAGGGCTGAAATGTAGTTGACATGTGAAGGATTATACCATTAAAGAAAGATCCTTCCTCTCCCAGTAGCAACCAAATGCCAATAGCTCCTCATCAGGCCCGGCTCCTGTTTCTCAGCCAGGGGTGGGACTTCAGGCCCAGCTCCTGCTTGTTGGAGTTTTGTTTGACTTGAGCTTACCCAGGTTGTGTATGCTATCAATCACTGTGGGTTTGTACATGCATCCGCTCTGTTTGATCCAGAGCACTGTTTCCTGGTATGTCATCCGGCACTGTTGCTCTTACACTCTCTCCTTCCCTCCTTCTCTGTAGACCCCTAAGCCTTTGGGAGAAGGGGGTGAATTCTCTGATGCTGAACAGTGGTAGGCCTCTGTGTTAACTGCCCTCTACCACAAGCAGCAGCTTCTCCGATGAGCACTGAAAAAATGTCCTGGTCTTTGTAAGTCATCAGGAGTTATTTCAATACGTTGGACATTTAGCAAAAGAATACTGCATTGTCCCTCAGGGCCTGTGCTCTATCTAGCCATGCTCTACCCAGTTCTTAGTCTCTGGCACTGTCAGGTATAAGTTCCATCTTGTGGTGCTGGCTGTAACACCAGGAATAATGTGGTTGGTTACTGCCCAAAATGGTTGTGCCGTAATGCACCAGTGGGTGTCCCTTGCCAGGTCAGTCATCACTGTAGCTTTTAGGGTTCACAGTTGGGTGAGACTGAGACTGATAACTTTTCCTCCTCCATATTCCATGGGAATATGCACAACACATCAAACACAGAGACAGCTAGGCAGTAGAGAAGGCCCTGCCAGGTCAGTACCTGCTTGATTTCTCCATGTTTGTGACTAAATATGTTCTGTCTTCACCAATAGATGTTTGCTGTCAATTCTGGAGGGTAGCCAAGAACCATGGTAACAGCCTGTAATGTTGGTGGGGCGGAGGGGGGGGGCTGGTCTATTAAAGCCTGATGGTCAACAATTCAAAAAGAAGGAACCCATTCCTGGCACTTAGGGGTATGATCCTGTTAGAGTATAACTCCACTTAAACTTTATATACATACATATTTTAAGAAGCTTCTACTGTAGTAGGTTTCCATAAAGTTTTTTTTTTAAGAAGCTGTTAGTGTGAAGTGTCAATGTAGTTTTTTGTTTTGTTTTTGTTTTTTAATCTCATTTTACAACATACCCAGGATCAGAGGATCAGAAGTGAGGAGGACACATCTGTCCCAACACCAGAAACAACTGGGACCAGCAGGACCCAGGCACACAGGAACTCCTCCAGCCCAGTGGCACAGGTTGTTTCAGGACTGTCTGGGCCTGTGCTCTGAGCAGACCTTGGGTGCAAATTTTGCAGCCAATCGCACAACACCAAGAAGAAGCTGCACTCCCAGGTGCTCTAACAAGCCCAGGATCACAGGATCCCAGAATCACAGGATCACAGAGACAGCTTCACTCTGAGGAGTTCTGACACAAACAAGATCACAGGAAGGACAGGCTCCAGTCAGATTTAGCCAGGGCAGGTAGCACTAGAGATACCAGATGGCAGGAGGTAAGCGTAAGAACATAAGGAACCAAGGTTACTTGGCATCATCAGAACCCACTTCTCCCATCACAGCAAGTCCTGGACACACCATCACACTGTAAAAGCAAGATTCAGTCTAAAATCACTTCTCATGATGATGGTACAGGACTTTAAGAAAGACATAAATAACTCCCTAAAAGAAATACAGGAGAACACAGGTAAACAGCTAGAAGCTCTTAAAGAAGAAACACAAAAATCCCTTAAAAAACTACAGGAAAACACAATCAAACAGGTGAAGGAAATGAGCAAAACCATCCAGAATTTAAAAATGGAAATAGAAACAATAAAGAAATCAGAAAGAGTGACAACCCTGGATATAGAAAACCTAGGAAAGAAATCAGGAGTCATAGATGCAAACATCACCAACAGAATACAAGAGATAGAAGAGAGAATCTCAGGGGCAGAAGACACCATAGAAAACATTGACACAATAGTCAAAGAAAATGCAAAAAGCAAAAAGCTCCTAACCTAAAACATCCAGGAAATCCAGGATGCAATGAGAAGACCAAACCTAAGGATAATAGGTATAGAAGAGAGTGAAGACTCCCAATGTAATGGGCCAGTAAATATCTTCAACAAAATTATAGAAGAAAATGTCCCTAACCTAATGAAAGAGATGCCCATGAATGTACAAGAAGCCTACAGAACTCCAAATAGACTGGACCAGAAAAGAAATTTCTCCCGCCACATAATAGTCAAAACACCAAATGCACTAAACAAAGAATTTTAAAAACAGTACAGGAAAAAAGGTAAGTAACATATAAAGGCAGGCCTATCAGAATTACGACAGACTTCTCACCAGAGACTATGAAAGCTAGAAGATCCTGGGCAGATGTCATACAGACCCTACAAGAACACAAATGCCAGCCCAGGCTTCTATACCAAGGAAAACTCTCAATTACCATAGTTGGAGAAAACAAGATATTCCATGACAAAACCAAAAGATAATAGATGGAAAACATCAACATAAGGAGCAAAACTACACCCTAGAAGAAGCACGAAAGTAATCTTTCAACAAACCCAGACAAATCTAATTCCACCTCTTACAACAAAAACAACAGGAAGTGACAATTACCTTTTCTTAATATCTTAATATGAAAATTAATATTATCAACATATCCTAATCGATTGAAATCCAAAAATATGAGGAATTAGAAATTTGTTAACTGTCATCCAATGGTCTCTCTAATTTGGTAATTGGAGAAATAGGTCCAATATTGTATAATCTATATACACTTTCAGCTTGTTTGTTTGTGATAGTGTCTTGCTGTGTACAACATAAGGGTCTTGAAATCTTGCTTCTCCTATCTCAGCCTCTCTATTAGTAGTATTGTTTATTTCATGTTTTTACACTATACTATGGTTTTCAGAACAGCTTATATATTTCAAAAGTATTTATATACCCAAGGGAGACATAGACAATTAACTTGGGAGGTGGCTTGTAGGAAAGAGAACAACAAAGAGTGAGAATGAATGCTTTACTTGACATTTGTAGCTCTTGTATCAAGTTTGAAGAAGAGGACTTTATAAGTTACTCTTTCTCTGAGATGAATGCTTTTCCAAATTATCACAGCTAATGAACCAGATTCTTACCCACACCTAATGTCTGTGCCACCCTCCAAGCAAAACCATTGTTCATTGAAACAATGGTGAAACATTGGTGAATGACTTTATGGATAGACCATCTTAATACACACACCATTTTTTAAATGAATGTAACCTGTT
>NW_022196899.1:5304325-5308481 GCF_008632895.1 Mastomys coucha
AAGTCAAATAGCTTTGACCATAGCAGGAAGTCTGTATCCAAAAATCGTGCCTACAATTCATTCCTTGTTGCAGCCAAACTGTCAACTCTCAGCTTAGCTACAATGGAGGTAAAATCCTTTGATGATGTGAGGGTCATTGAAGTACAGCCTTATTACAATGAATTTTGGGCTTGTACCACAGTAAGAGCCAAGATTTTAAGCTCTACTAAAAACAAAACAAACAAACAAAAAGACTTTATCTATTTATGTTCATTTAAAAAGACTAGTAGTGATATACCATTTTAAAAATACAGTTAATATATTTGGAGTTATTTAAAATTTATATTGAGAAAAACATGTATTTTCAGTATTGCTATAGACAAGCATCTACATAAGACTTCAATTTATTATTGTTTAAATCAAGCAATTTTTATAATACTCATTTTTATTGTTGTAATATTTTATAAATTTTAAAGAATATGACAAAATAAAAAAAAAACAAGGGAATTGCAGGTATTGAAGGGGAGTCTCTGGGAGGAGTTGGGGTATAAAAGGGAAACAAAAATGTGATGTAATTCTATTTACTTAAAATGTTTTTAAATGTTAACAAATTCAGATAAATTGAAATAATTTATCTTTTCTCATTATAATGCAATAAAACTTAAATCAATAAAATAAAATTTTAAAAAAAGGAAAAAAATCTCATTTTAGCAGTTTTTGCTACTTCCTTGGGATTTTCTGTGTATATACCATAAGCAAACGCAGTTTTCTTCTTCTCCAATCTTTATGGTTTTTCTTTCCTTGCTGTTTATCAATCACATGGCTCAACCCTCCATGACAGTGTTAACTGAATGGGTTAGATAAGACATCTTTAAGTTATTCCTGACATTCACTGAATGGTGTTTTGTCACATGTATTATGGTAGCTACAAGTTTCTAATACATAATATATCAGCTTGGAGAACTTCTATCATTTGCCAAGTATTTTGTATATCATGGATGAATGCTTATATTATTCAATCTGCTAATTTTGTAAATTGCACTGACTGACTTTTAAATATTTAACCAACTTTACACTCGTAAAGAAGAAAAAAAGAAACCAGTCATAAAATAGTGTAATGTTTTATATGACTTGATTCTTTAGTGTTCTTTTTTTAGATTTATTTTATTTATTTTATGTGTATGAGTACACTGTAGCTGTACAGATGGTTGTGAGCCATCATGTGTGTGGCTGCTGGGAATTGAACTCAGGACCTCTGCCGGTCCCGCTCACTCCAGCCCAATTCACTGTAGCTGTCTTCAGACACACCAGAGGAGGGCGTCAGATCTCATCATGGGTGGTTGTGGGCCACCATGTGGTTGCTGGGATCCGAACTCAGGACCTTCGGAAGAGCAGTCAGTGCTCTTACCCGCTGAGCCATCTTGCCAGCCCTATCTTTAGTGTTTTTAATCTGTGGATATGAAAGTCTATAATATTCCTTATTTGTAATAACACTGTATAATTTTAGTAGAAGACTCATATTTAGGAAGGAAATCTTACTCTTTTTGATAAAAGATTTTCGTTAGATTGGTATTATTTCTTTTGTGTATTCTTATGTGTTACACTCTGAAAAATACATTTTCCAGTGGTTTTAAAGCTATACAAACATCCTAGGGTATGTGTGTACAAAGACAGCCAGGCGCCATAATCAAGGTCTAGATCCACCACTGGATATGTGGTCCATGTTGCCTGAAATGTCCTGATGTGGTGTGTCTTAGGGTCTCACTGCTGTGAAGAGACACCATGACCATAGCAACCCTTATA
The DNA here is from genome assembly GCF_008632895.1 of Mastomys coucha. Classification (NCBI taxonomy): domain Eukaryota; kingdom Metazoa; phylum Chordata; class Mammalia; order Rodentia; family Muridae; genus Mastomys; species Mastomys coucha. The sequence continues at coordinate 5,306,108 of NW_022196899.1, forward strand.
AAGGACGACATTTAATTGAGACTGGCTTACAGTTCAGAGTTCCAGTCCATTACAATGGCAAGAAGCATAGCAGCATGCAGACAGACATGGTGCTGGGGGAGCCAAGAATTCTACATCTTGATCCTAAGGCAACCAGGATGAGACTGTCTCCTACACACAACCAGGAAGGTCTCTTCTGAACTGGGTGAAGTCTGAGCATTGGAGACCTCAAAGACCACCTACACAATGACACACTTCCTCCGAATAGTGCCACTCCCTCTAGCCAGGCATTCAAACACATGAATCTATGAGGGCCAAACCTATTCAAACCACCACATGATGGGTGATTATTTGACAGACTTCACTGGTGAAGCCATCAAGCCATGTGAAAAGAATCTCAACTATAAATTCTATTTCTCTAACCAGTGGTTAATTACTTAAATATCTTGCTACTTCATACAGTGTATTCTGTTAACTTTATGTTTCTCTAAGAACGAGCCCATTGTACTCAGACTCTCAAATTTTAAACTCACCAGTAGATTAATCCATTGATCAGATCAGAGCCCACATGATCCAATCATTACCCTTCTCAGCTGATAACCAACCCTGTAACGCATGGCCTTCGGGGCATTTCAAATCAAAGCAAAAACAGGTCAGTTTATAAATATGAATATAATAAATAGGTTTACTTTTAAGCCATTCAGTTTTGTTTTCTATGACAAAAACATTTTATAAACTTTAGATTAATTTTCTAGTGCTTTCTGAATATTCTCTATTTTCTTAATTTTTGACTACCAAGTCTATCAATAATTAAGATACTGAATGATAACTTCATTTGTCTATTTCTTTTTGGGGCTCTCATTTCATATGGTTTTAAACTCTATGAAGTGAGCAAATATTTAGGGTATTTGTTCAGTAAAATATTTGCTTTTTTCATTTTGTGTGTGCACTCCTGTGTGCCCAGGTGGAGGTCATAGGGCAACCTAAGGGAGGAGTTCTCTCCCATGTGTACCGAGCGATGGAACTCTGGTGGATTAGCAGAAACCATTACCCAGTGAACCAGTTCACTGTCCTCTAAATTGACTCTTTCTCTCGTTTTCTTTTTTGGTGTTTTTGAAACAGGGTTTCTCTGTGTAGCCCTGGAAGTCACTGTGTAGACTAGGCTGATCTTGTACTTACAGAGAGAGATCTACCTGCCTGTTCTTCCAAGAGTGCACCACTACCATGCCTGGCTAAAAGAACTCTCTTAGCATTGCTCTCCCCTCCCCTACCCCGATTTTCTTAAATTAAATCTCTGCTCACAAGTTTAAGATTCTTGGAAAAGAAAGAGGCCCTCATAAGCAAGCTGTTGTTGTTTTTGTTTTTAAATGACGGGTCGGGCTACTGTCTCAATCCCTGAGCTCAAGCAGTCCCTGTGGCGAAGGCAGGCCCCTTACAGGCACCAGCCACCACCCTGGGCTTTTCCTTTTTCTTTTAGAAATAGCTTTGTTTCCTATGGTAACATAAAAAAGAAAGATCTTGAAAGCAAACTGATCGACTCCAAACACTGTGCAGAGGGGAATCTGTCACGAGCGGATCCAGGGGAATCTGTCATGAGCAGATCCAGGTCTTGTCTCTACCCAGAATTCTCCTGCATCAGCAAGATGGGTGTTGGGGTTACAACTGCACATCTACTGCCTGGAGGGTTCACTCCCATCCGTCCTGGCCTATTATGACCTAGACTATGTTTCCTATATTACACCAACAGCAACAGGTACATTAAAAAAGCTGTTTGTTGTACGTTTTTCTTAGCATATTTTTATTTCACATTTTTCGGTACATTAATCTGAAATGAATCTCGTATTATGCTCTTAGCTATATGAGCAATCTGAGAAATGAGCCACCAGCCACTCCACGTCTATAAAGCCGGAACATATTTACCACAGACAATGACTCTGACTTCGCCTCTTTTGGCTAGACGAGTGAAAATCAGTCTGAAGAAGAAAACGACAAACAGGCTAACGTACTGACAAGGAGCCAGTGGGCTAGCTCAGTGGCTAACAGTGCTTGCAACCAATCATAACAGCCCAGGTTCAATCCCCAGAACCCAAATGGTGAAAGAGAGAATCGGCTCCTGCCGGCTGTCCTCTGACCTTCCCTTGCAAGCCTTGGTATTCAATACCCTACACTCACCAATCAATCGATCAATCAATCAATCAATCAATGTTTTTAAAAGATGATGGTAAGGATTACAAGTCAGTTGTGGGACACTATCACCATAAGTCTAGTATACACGCATACATGTATGCATACCTGTTCCTAAAAAATCTCAAGGAACCATGGGTAAAGCAAGCATCTAAGAATTAAATTTTCTTATGCACATGTCCCTTAGGACTTTTTTTTTTTTTTTTTTTTT
>NW_022196899.1:5308610-5345486 GCF_008632895.1 Mastomys coucha
AGCTTCCTTGGGATGCCAGCGCCCCTTACTGGGTGGCTAGTACAGAGGGTTTTATGGACACTCTGTTTGATCAGTGCACGTATGCCTTACTGACCACATCCAAATGCTGAAATGGGACAGACATAACCTAATGCACTCATGGGCTGCGTATGTGATCCCGTTCAGTCTTCCCCAGACCGTGCCTCTCCGTACTGCAGTTTTGTGATGTACCTAACCTGAGCCTTTTACATCACAAAGGGATGTTGTGACCACTGTGCAGTCAAGTTGGTGTCTCTGTATCATAGTGACATAGTACTCTTTTTTTTTTTTCATGTTTTAGGGCATTTGTTTTGGTTTTACAAACCTCTTCCTGGATTGAAAGAGAAAAAAAATGAGCACTTCTGAACATTTATTTTTATTTTGTAAATAGGAATGTTTCGTCTATGCACACGCTCCCCTCAAGTCAGAGCCGCAGACAGCTTTGAGCCACTGCATGGACAGAGGCCCCTCTGCCAGAGCAGCCGGTGCTCCTCAGCCACCACGCCATTTCGGCGCTCCTCAGCCACCGTGCCATTTCTCCAGCCCCAATAAAAAAAGCATTTTTGTCAGGAAATCCTATGTATGGAAAAGTACCTGAGATGCAAGCTGGGCCACTCTTCAACAGTGAAGGACTTTTCTCACCCCTCACAAAGCTCCTGCCTGACCCTTAGCCAAAACGGCAACAAGGCACACATATATACGTAACTCCTGGGGTGACTTCAGCCCAGGGTTCTTCTGGAAAAAAGAAATCCTATAGGAAGTTAGAATTCTCTATCCTTGTTCCCAATCCACTATCCTCTGGGAAAGTCAATTCTTTACTGCCTTCATGGCAAACAGTACCGTTAGATCTCCACAGACCTGACCTGTAGGGTTACCCCAAATCCTCCAGGATGGAGAATGAGGAGCAAAGGGGTCGGAGGTCCACACGGTCCTCAAGAGGGAAGACCAGTGTCTATCTGACCCACCCAGAAGAAATTCACGTCCCCATGGCCACAAGATGATCTAGCACGCCAGGCAGGCATCATGGTGCTTACGAGCCATCCCAGCACTCTGGTGACTAGGGCAAGCAGTGAGGGTTTGAGGCCAGCCTAAAGCTATACAGTAAGGACCAAAAAGCAATGCAGCTTGGGTGTAATTCAACTCTATAGTTACTGCTCAACACCAAAACGTTATCTGGGGAGTTACGAAGAGTCGAGAAGAAAGATGGGGGCCCATCTGTCAAGTCATGGATGCTAAAGCCCCTGGAGTCACGGTGAACCTGATGCTTGGGCCATACTTCCTGAAGGGTTTACTTTGCTATCAGGCTTCTTTTCCCACGGTTCCTAGAACTCTCCTCCTCGCTCCATCTTTCTCCCGAAGAAATCACAATGAACAAATGAAGACTCAGTGGCACTGAAAACAAAAGGAATCACTGGGTGGTAGGGTACAACAGGTGACCCTGAGCGTGACCGCAGATGGGTGCTGGTCTCTGTACAGTGACACGTGTCGGTCACTGTACAAACAACAGCGGCATTCAGATTCAGAGGCCAGGACTATATCGTTGTAAGAGCTGAGGGCTGAGGACTGAGGACATGGCTCAGTTGGTACAGATCTGATGAGTGAGTTTGGGAGCCTGAGCTTGATCCCTAGCACCCCCGTAAACACTGAGTGGAGACGGCATTCTTGCCATCCCAAGGCTGGGAAGACAGGAGGATCCTAGGACTCATGGCCAGCTGCCTAACCTAACCTGCAGGTCCCAGATCCCAGTGAGAGACGTTATCTCAAAAGCTGTAAGGGCTGGAGGAACGGCTCAGCAGTTAAAGTGCTTACGGCTAGGCTGGGCAGGGTGACACAAGGTCTTTCATACCAGCACATGGGAGGCAGAGGCAGGTGGATCTCTGTGTGTCTACAAAATGAGTTCCAGGACAGATGTCTCAAAACAATAAAGCCGGGCAGTGGTGGCGCACGCCTTTAATCCCAGCACTTGGGGGGCAGAGGCAGGCAGATTTCTAACTTTGAGGTCAGCCTGGTCTACAGGGTGAGTTCCAGGACAGCCAGGGCGTGCAGAGAAACCCTTTCTTGGACGCCCCCCCCCCCAAAAAAAAAAAAAAACCAAAGTGCTACTGCAGCTTTACAGGACTTAAGTTCCCAACTCCAACTCCAGAGGACCTACTACTCTCTTCATAGGCACCAGCACGAAAGAGACATGTGTATGACACGTGTATGACAAAGCCATACACACATACATATAATTAAAGGCAGATGTCATCTTTGTGCTGGAGAGATGGCTTCTACTGCAGAGGACTCAAATTCAGTTGCCAGCACCTACACTGGACAACTCCAGGTGAATCTGGTACCCTCTTCAGGCCTCCTCAGGAACCTGCACACACAGTTTTAAAATCGTAGTAAAAATTAAGTCCTGTTATAAAAAACAATGTGGAAGGCAGGATTGAACTTGGGCCCTCTAGTAGAACTCCGGGTGCTCTCATTCAGTGAGCCATCTCGTCTCTCCAAGCCCGTCACTTTTGGCACAGGAGGGTCTCTTAGTAGGACCTGGTACTCCCCAATCAGGCAAAGCCGGCTGAGCGCCAGCCTCCGGGATCCACCTATCTCTGATCCCCAGCATAGTACCATAAGCACCATCGCCACGGCAGCCTCTACACCCAGGTTCTGCAGATGGATCAGTCATCATGCCTGCATGGCAAGCATTTTACCAAGACAGTTGTCCCTGCGTCCCTGACAGGGACACACACTATACGAAAAACAAGACTACTTTCCTTGCAAGTAGACACGATTCACATTGTTTTTAAGTTTTAAGACCGTCATTCAAATTTTTTATTAGTTTTCTAATATTTTGTTAGATTCACTCTGAGTTGGAAGAACATGAATCTACTAATTGAAAAAAACTGTCCAAAACATGCATTTGAAGAACTTTGGATCTCGACCCAAATTAATAGAAAACATGCAACTCGACAGTGTTCAGTGAGCGACCCCGAGCCGACTTGCACAGCACCCGCCGCAGGAGGCTTGACAACTTAGGAACAAGGCAGTTCACGTTGTTTCAATCTGTAAGTCGATCCAAAACAGCCCCCCTCTCCTTAAATTTCCATTGTTGCTTAGGTACCGATTCCAATTATTTTTTAAATCTGTTGGTCCCAACTGTTGTCTGAAATGTTTGACAAATATCTGTGTCATTTGATATGAAATTACCTCATATGTATTTCTTTCCACAGAAGCTGCCATTTCTCTTGTTTTCCACATCCATAAAACAAGAAAAATGTCATCGAGCTCTGCATTTATCAAGAGGGTCAACTGAGGCTAGCCGCGAGGAGAGCCTGTAAGCTATAACTACTGAGTATCAGAGAACAGAAACAGCATCCGGAGCCTGTATCCAAGGCGCTTGGGGTTCAGTGCTGACAGAGCGGTGGCGATTGGTATCCCAGTGAACACTCGGGGTTCAGTGCCACAGACCGGGGTTTCTCGCGGGGAGCCCTTGTTCCGTGGTGGCGATCGGTATCCCAGTGAACAAAAGTCCCTCCGTTTATGCTGCCCTGGAACGTCAATCATTTTCTTTGGTAACATAAACCAAATTAATAATTATACCTTCCTTGTGGTTTTGCTCTATCGGTATTTTAGATCCCATTACAACCGTACTTCTTAAACCTCCCTGTCTCCAATCCTAGATCCATCTTTGAGCCTATCTGGCCAAGAAAGTTGCACATGAGGATGGGGGTTATAGTTATAAAAGTCAAAAAGTACTAGATAAAATAATTCCCTTACAAACTTACTACTGGCACTTGGGAGGCAGAGGCAGGTGGATTTCTGAGTTCGAGGCCAGCCTGGTCTACAAAGTGAGCTCCAGGACAGTCAGGGCTACACAGAGAAACCCTGTCTTGAAAAAAAAACCAAAAAAACAAAAACAAAAACAAAAAAGAAACTCACTACTGAATCAGCTGTCTGTCAGGCCCACTAAGAACAAATGATTTCTTTGTGCTTGTAAAGTATGCATGAGGGGGATCATACTATATTAGCCAAGGCTAGCCTCCAGCTCCTAGGCTCAAGTGAGCCTCCTCCCTCAACAGGAGGTGGGTCTACAGGTGAGAGCCGCCATGCGGGAGTATATCCCTTAAATCCCACCTTTCAGGAGGCACAGGTGGGTGGATCTCTATGAGTTTCTAACTGGCTAGGGCTATATAAGAGACCTTGCCTCAAGATGATGATGACAGTGACGATGATGATGATGATGATGATAGTTTCATTCTCTTTTTAAAATGGGCCAGAGAAAGAGTTCATTACTTAGAAGCACTTGCAGCTCTTGCAGGGAACTTGAGTTCAGTTTCCAACACCCATGTCAAGATACTTACAAATGCCAGTGACTCCAGTTTCATGGGACCTGACATACTTTTGTGACCTTTGCAGGTACCCTCCCTCACATGGTACACACAACACACACACACACACACACACACAAACACACACACACAAACTGCAGGGTGTGCTGGTACATGTCTTTGATCTTAGCACTTGGGAGGCAGGGAGGCAGAGGCAGAAGCAGACAGATCTCTGTGAGTTTAAGGCGAATGTGGTCTATATAGTGAGTTCTAGACGGCCAGATTTATATAGTGAGACAAGACAACAACAACAGCAACAAATCTTTAAGCTTAGTGTATTATGAAGTATGAATACTGGGGCAGGGGGTGGCATATACCATAGCAAATGTGTAGAGGTCAGAGGACAGTTTTTGGAAGCCATTCTCCCCTTCCAGTTTGTTTTGCAGCAGGGTCTCTCTTGCGTCTGTCACTGCACTATGTGTACCCCAGGTCAACTGCTCTATAAGCTTCCGAGTGATTTTTCTGTTTCTACCTCTTACCTTGTCATAGAGAGCTTGATTACAGATGTGCACCACACACTTGACTTTTTTTTTTTAATGTGGGTTCTGGGAGTTGAACTCAGATCATCAGACATAACACACGCATCCACGTTTACCTGCTGAACCATCTCCCTGGCCCAGGTTTTTAGCTCTTTATCTCAAGCCAATAGGCACTAACTTCTGGCTCTCCAATTGAAAAGGGAAATTATAAATCAGTATTTCCCAAACACATCCAAAGGAAAAGTGCTCTGGAGATGAAGGAGTAGACAGTCTAAAGAGAATGTATAATATACAAATGACCGCCCTGTATTTACTTTAGAAACTGACAATGGCCCTTGCACACGCTCAGTCTCTCCATTATAGCAGCATCGGTGTTTTCATATCTGTATTCAATTACCCTTCCAATTCACTACTGTTTTTGAAATATCTTGTAACTGGAAAAAATCTATTATCTGTTTTTTACTAGATTTTCTAGAAATGATTCCCTCAGAATCCTTTCTCCCCTGCTGAGCAGCTCCTACACAAGAGAAAAAAAGAGACAGGACCAGTAAACTTTAGGCTAACTATCGCTGTCCTCTCCATGAACAAAGAATAACTTCTTTACCAAGTCCAAGACGCCACCACCACAGAGACCTAGGAAGGGCAAGCCCCTAGTCCAGGGCCTCTCAGCCATGACAAGTAGAAGAAGTGACATCACTAGACGTCTACAGAAGGCTACAACAACACACAGTGATAGAGGGATCCCACGCTGCTGAGCTACAGGGTATCTGCAGTACAAGAGCTACATGTTTAGACAGACGAGATACATAGATAAATGACTGGCAGCTTTCTGGGCTGGAAGGGAAAATTCAAGCTCACTGCCGCACCCGGAGCTCAGATGGTTAAGTAGCTTCACACCTTGAGAGCACAGTATACCAAGGAGCAGGACTTGGGACCCTAAAAAACACTGAAGCACAGAGCAGTAATATCCCTGGGAAAGGTTACACCCCAGCATGTAGCAAAGACAAGACTTGAAGCCAGAGCCTGCTCTGCATTGTGTGTGTCCTGATCTACAGAGAAAGAACAGGCAGTGAGGTGGGGACACTGCAGGGTCCTCTGCTTGGACTCAAGCTTGTTCCTGTGGGTCTTACTAAGAAAAGGACAATGAAGGTCCCACTGATGCACAGTTATCCTGACTGCAAGATTTAGCAGATAAAATTTTATGATATACAGTCTGTATAAAGAAAAGAGGGGAGGAAGGAGAGGAAGGAAGGGAAGAGGGGGAAGGGAGGGAGGAAGGAGAGAGAATAAGTTTAAAATGCTGTCACATCTGGCATTCACATCATTTTGACTGGCTACTCAGTCTCCTAAAATGGAGACAGTACTGTCCCTGAACATTGGGGAAGCATGCATATCCAGGAGTCTCCTGGAAAAGCCCTCACAGGGCCAGCATGGAAGGCCCCTTCTTCACACTCATGAGCCCATGGTGGTGTCAAATCCCTGGACCCACATGGAAAGCCAGGCGTGGCAGAACATGCACGGAACCTCAGGGCTGAGGAAGCAGTCAGGTGGATATAGAGGGCTCACGAGCCAGTCATTTTAGCTGACTGAATAGCTCAATGTTCAGTAAGATACATTGTTTCAAAAAAGAAAGCGCTGGGATTAGAGCTATGTAGCATTGGCTGCTCCTCTTGAAGAGAACCTGGGTTTGTTTCCCAGCACCCACATGGCAACTCACATGGTTTGTCACTCCAGTCCTGGAGGGATCTAAGACCCCTGTATGTGGTATACAGACATACATGCACTACCCCCAAAAAATACACAATAGAAAAAAATACATTTGTTCTTAAAGTTAATTAATAGTGAATAATACACCTAACCTGACCATTAGCCTCCACACATAGAATATACATGAACACACACCTACACATAAACACATCTCTACAATCAAATTCTAACATGGTTTTTCAAAACAGTCCCTTCAGTGAAGTGGAAAAATTGAATCATTCTAATTGTCCTACCCCATACTCAGAGTTATACTCTGTTCCTTCTTAACCCACTAAAGAGCAACAACTGAGGTTACTTGCCAAGTCAGTCCAGGAACTACCTCTTGGCCAGAGCATAGAATTTTCTTTACATAAATTGTTTGGTTGCCATTGTTTTAAGGTCTATATCAAAATTACATGCCAAGTTGTGACTCGGTAAGTTGGCTAGGAAGAACTAGTCATGATCTCATTAGAAAGAAAGAGGGCAGAGGACTTCATACCTCCCTTTACGTCATGTTGCACTGCAGGCTTCCTGGGAGCAGAAGTAGCTTATGCATTGCTATTTCCATGTGCACACCAAGTATCTCCTAACTAAAGAATGAGCGCAACCATGTGCCGCAGATGCACAGCAATCATCCTGGTTTACAACTGGCTAAGCCACAAGGCTGGTTGTGAGAGTTTTCAAGTACTGTGAAATTCTTCAGAAAGTCAGACAGAAACCATGTATTCACCTCAAAAAGAGACTCTAAGAGGCAGCTGAAGATCTGACTTAGGCAAGCTCAGTGTCACTGGGTCAAGAGTGTTCCACACAGATCTAAAGTTCTACATTACACGAGCAGCAGGGCAGGGAGGGCGGGCATTCCCCCTCCCTCGTAACCTCCAGAGCCCAGGGCCCATGCTCATCTGACTGAGATGGGCTGCTGCCTGAATCCAGTCCCCAGGTTTTAAAAGTTCAGGCATAATCATACCAATGGAAAACCAGGCAAGCCCCGCCCGCCATACCACGGGAGACAGAGCTTTTCAAAGTTTGATGCTAACAAGCAACAATGATAGACTACTTTGGAAAACTGACATTTCTATCCACAACTCCAACAGAGTGGTGTGAAGATCATCGCTGGGCATAAGGAACAATCCCAGAAGGGGGGTAATGGCTAGTGGTGAGCAGCTTCTGTATCAGAAGCCAGAGTTGGACAGGTATTTCATTCATGCAAAGTCTTTATCCTCCGCAGACAAGGCAAGGAGTTCAGATTACTAGATAATCTCCATGTCCCTTCCAACCCCAGCAGTCTACAGGTCTGTGAATGACAACTATGTGTAGGATCTTTAGCGCACACTTTCTGCATGAGCCAACAAAATTTACAAAGCATGCAGGCGTTAGAAAACCAGAAGGTAGGGTGGGACACAGGATCCCTGCCAAAGGCCCCTTGCATCATCTGATGGTCAAGAGATAAGCTGCAAGATGTGCTGAACACCCCTGGAGAGCTGGAGCAGAGCCACATACCTCGGCCAGTCAGCACCACAGACCCTGAGAATGGCAGTGCTAATACACATTACCTCATTTGAAAGCATTCTTTCTTTTTTTTTCTTTTCTTTTTTTAAGGCTACACCATTCTCTTTTTTTTTCTTGGATATTTTCTTTATTTACATTTCAAATGTTTTCCCCTTTCCAGGTCTCCCCTTCAGAAATCCCCTATTCCATTCCCCTCCCCCTGCCTATATGAGGGTGATCCCCCACCCACCCACTCGGATCCTCCTGCCCTGGCATTCCTCTACACTGGAGCATCGAACACCCTCAGACCAGAGGGCCTCTCCTCCCACTGATATCCAACAAGGCCATCCTCTGCCACATATGCGGCCAGCACTGTGGGTCGCTCCATGTGTACTCTTTGGTTGGTGGTCCAGTCCCCAGGAGTTCTGGGGGGTGGGCGTCTGGCCCGTTGACACTGTTGCTCCCTCCACGGGGCTGTAAACCCACTTAGCTCCTTCAGTCCTGTCTCCATCTCCTCCATTGGGGACCCCCAGTTTTTCTTTATTTTTTTAATTTATTTTATTTTATATACATGAGTACACACTGTAGCTATCTATATAGATAGTTGCGAGCCTTCATCTGGTTGTTGGGAGTTGACTTTTTTTTTAGGACCTGTGCTAGCTCTGGTCAACCTGCTCGCTCTGGTAGACCCTGCTCGCTTCCGTTGGCCCCACCTGCTCAGTCCCTGCTCGCTCTGGCCTAAAGATTTATTTATTATTCTAAATAAGTACACGGTAGCTGTCTTCAGACGCACAAGCAGAGGGCATCAGATCTCCTTACAGGCGGTTGTGAGCCACCATGTGGTTGCTGGGATTTGAACTCAGGACCTTCAGAAGAGCCGTAGGTGCTCTTACCCGCTGAGCCATCTCACCAACCCCACAGTTTTTCAATACAGGGAATCTTAGTGGACGTGCAGCAATCTTTTGTATCCAGGTTCCTTGCTGGACGGTGAAAGGCAGTCTGCGTTCTGGTTGAGTGAGGTTTACTCCAGATACTGGGTAGAAAATTCTACAAGGGACAGAACAGTGAGCTTTGACCCCAGACACTAGGCGCCTGACACCAGGAGCCCTCAACTCCATAATCCTGTGGCTATCTGTCATGTAGACGATGCCCCAAGCTCCTGGTATTCTGGCTGTGCTCCGCTCCCACAGTTACCTGACCACAGCCAGGTATGAACCACAGTTACCTGGGAACAGGAAGGTAGCCAAGCCCCCTATAAAAAGAACTGTTGCCCCTCCTCTCTCTTAAGTTCTTGCTTTCATTCTTGTCTTTATTCTCACCTCTTGCTTCTTCTCTCCCCTTCCCTTCCCCCTCTTTCCACAGAGCTATGGCCGATCTCTACATTTCTTCCCCCCCACCCGTGTGTGTGTGTGTGTGTGTTTTCTACAATAAAACACCTTAAAACCATGGACTGCCTCCTTTCCTCTAGACTCACAGTGCTAGAGCAATGGCTTAGGCCTTCCCCTAAAGAGCCACGTCTCATCTCCTACAGGAAAGCCTTCCAGTGTTTCCAGCCTCCAGACCGGACCAAGGACTCTCACCTGGTGCCCTCTTTCTCCCCGCCCCTTTCTCCCTTCAGCCCCGGGGCTGACGGAGCTGCCCGCAGGAGCCCCCACTTCATTATCAGCTCTTCCTCGGTATCCAGTGACATCCTTGGATGCCCAAGAGCAAGAATCTGTCATCCTTGGCCTCCATGAGGTCCAGGGACCCCACACTGCTCGCTCCCACCAGCACGGACTGGGATCCAGTGGTTTCCCACAGCCACACGCCCACCTGGCAGTGTGGAGAGCACATGCGGGCAGTGTCGCGTGTCTCCCGGCCAGTGCCCCTGAGCTCTGGCAGGAGGAGGGTCTCTCTCCCACTCTTTTATTTCCCTGCCACCCGGCGCCCTACAGTTCCTCTTGAATTTATTAGATCGGTGAATTATCAATCTTTCTAGGTTGCTAGGTTCTGCTTGGTTAAACTTCTATACAGCATTAAAAAGCACCATCCTGGGCCTTGTTATCTAAGCTCCCAGCTGTTCTGTCTTTGCCAAATATCAAGATATTATTAAATCCTTCTCTGTTTGACACTGCCCTTTTACTGTCTGTTAGTAAAACACTAGTTGAAGAATTTTTCATGGTGTCACTTAGTATTTTTACAGACTCTCTCGGGAGCACTGTTAGGGTTCCAGATATGCAAGGGCATCTTACCAAAACACTGTAATACATACAAAGTGTCTCTTCTTGTTTCAAGTAAAGACTAAGCACTATAGTACTAGAGGGCTACAACACAGATACATAAGTAGCATCAATTTCTCTACATTCTCACCTGTCTGGCACAAAATCTCCTTGTAGCTCCCAGATGCACATCTGGAGGTTGCAGACTGGAACAGCCAAGTAAATGGAAAGCTTAGGAACCTGGAATCCCTAGGCTGGAGCTAAATCCACACACCTTTACTAGCAAGGTAGTCAGCAACGGGAACCCCTACCTGCACTGAGCTGCATGTACACCCTGACTTCTGACTGAAAAATATGGAATAGGTCACCCTCTCTTTACCAAGTTTGGTAATTCCCCTTTTGAGCTTAGTTTCCATTTTAAAATATCCTAGTAATATATATATGGGAATTCTGGGCAGGGGCCAGGCCAATTTGAACCAGTTCGGGCTACATGTACAGCAAGGCAAACTATATCCCCCAAGTTAACTTTTGTGGGGGAAATCCCCTATTTTCCTCACCTTATGATGACTTAAAGCAGATGCATTGTGGAAAAGGATATACACACTAAAGAAAGACTAAGTGTCTCAAGCCTGTTAATCACTACTCCCCTTAGCAACCTAGAACCCACAGAAGGAAGCCTCAGACAAGAACTGCTCCTCTTGCCACTCTAGCTGAAAGGGCCCACGATTCCTTGTAGTGGATCTGTACATTCGCTTAAGTAAAACATACTGGGACAGTGAGAAGGTCCAGAGGGAGAGAGCATTTGGGTGTGATACTCAGGATCAAAGTTCAAAAGTAAATAAGGTGGATGTAACATGCTTACTACACAACAAAAGGCAAAGACAAGGGAATCTCCTATAAGACAACAGGCCAGCTAGCCCAGAGTACACAACACGACACAGACAAGAAACCTATCAGAGCAAAGTGGAGAGGACCAATTCCCCAAAGTTGATCTCCGACTTCCACAAGTATGCACAGTAGCATGTGTAGCTATGTGTACACACACACACACACACACCACCACCACCACCACCACCACACACCACCACCACATACCATAATACTCTTTAAATAAATTAAGTAAGGCTTCTTGTTACTTTACTATTTATCTGCATTTTTTCCAGTTATTTGAATAGGATGCTAAGAACCTAGACACAGCCAGTCCAGGCAGACCACAAGGGAACAGTTGTGATTAAAAGCCTGGGCTACAGGTGCAAAGCTATGCCTGTATTTGCAACCATCTATGCTGAAGTAAGATAATGCCTAAGTTGGTATCCTCAGATGAAGATGGGTTCCCCCCTAATTCAAATGTTACATTCTCAGGAAGTCCTCCTTCAGATGAAATATTTAGAACGCCTGTTTCAAATGGATGCAGGTGAACACTCTTAATGTTGGAATCCAACTGACATGGCTTTGTTGATTTACCCTGTTTCCTCCATGACTTTTTCACTACTCCTCCCCCACCCTTATGATTCTGCCTCTCCTGGTCCCTCCTGGCAGCCAGAGCCCAAGCAGCTTCCAGCAAGAACCAGTCCCTCTCTTTCTCTCCATTACACAGAAACCCAACCCTGCTTAATCCTGCTTTTCCTTCCCCACAGGCAACTCAACAGGGACAAGAGCCAGGACTCCAGTCCCTGGTCTGCCGCTGAATGAACAGCAGTGCATCTTAGCTCTTTGTCCCTTCTATAAAACTAAGGGCAACATCTGCCGTACATGCCACAGACAGCTATGGGGGCCATGGAAAGGTTACAATAAGGCTGCGCCTTGCAATTGCACTGGCCATGGGAATCAGTCCGTGTGTGCTAGCTAGGATTCCTTTTATAAGTTTCACTTTGTGCAGGAGGCAAGAGCATGAAGCCAGGAAACCCACACACCCAGGCAGGCTTCTTGCTCTATAAACACAGAACCACAAACCCCAGCTGGGCTCTCCACTGGCATCTCCACTTTGTCTCCCTAGCACACTGGCTTTCCTGCTCTCTCATGCATCACCTCACACCTGCAGGCAGGTCTTCAACTAGCCTGCGAATTGCCCTCCTCCACTCCTGCTCTTCTGCTGCACAGGAGAAGAGACGCTACTAGGCATGCACTCCATCACCTGACATCGTATGTCCAGAAAATGGACCTCAGCTGGACTCCCTTTCTCCCCCTCTCTGCCTTATCCACTTCACTGGAGAGTTCAAAGGGCAGCCCTCTTCCACCTGGGCTCCTAGCACTCCCGGGCTTTCCCTGTGCAGCAAGCCCCTCTTCTCTCTGTTCCTCTCCTACTTCTCAGGGTACCCAAGGATGCCCAGTGATCCTCATACCCTCATGCTCTTCAGCCCTTGTACAATTGCTGCCTTTCAGATTGGATGGAACATGTAATCTTGTTTCTGACCAAGACAGTATGGCAAAGGCAATGGAGTTCATTTCTACCCACGGCAGATAGCCTATGAAACTGGTGGTCCCAAGGTTCTCCTTGTTTGTTTGATAAAGCAAGAGGCCATGCTGAAGAGGCCCACATGACGAACGAACAACTGTAGGAAGTGGCACCTGGAAAAATGAACTCCAGGAGTGATGGAGCACTCATGAGAAGCCTTCGGCAAGAAGTTGGGGTCCTTGGTCTTTCACATTTAGGGAAACTGAATTCTGCCCTTCATTCTGAACCTAGAATTCTCTCTAGGCTAGACTCCAGATGAGAAATTAACCCATCTAACCCTTGGCTTCGTGAGACTCAGCAACAGACAAAGTTCAGGCTAAAACCGGACTCTTAACTCAGAGAAGACTTTGCTGTCTTGGAAGGCAGAAATGGCTGGTGATTTGTTACAAAGTAACAGAAAACCAACAGGAATGCCCTCTTTCGGGAAAGGCCTCAAATCATGGTTACTATTCCAAAGCTTACTTCATCTCATCTGGAAAAAACAAAATAGACCCTTCTTGTTCTGTGAACAAAATGTAGCAAAAAGAGTTGCAATGGAAAACCCTAACAACCTCACCTTCACTTCCCGGCTCTGTCCACTCAACTAACTACACAAACTTCTATCAAGAATTGGGGAGGGAAGGGGGGGAACGTTGGAGAGATGGCTCAGTGGTTAAGAGCACTGGTTGCTCTTTCAGAAACCCTGGTTCAATTCCCAGAAGCCACAGGATGGCTCACAACCACCTGTAACACCAGTCATCCAGGAGCTGACACCTTCTGGCCTCCGTGGCACTGCACACACGGTACACATGCATGCCTGTGAGCAAAGCACCCATACACTTAAAATAGACATGAACGTTAAAAAGAGCAGCACTAAGTCCCCTATTATCTGGCACACATGAATGTCTCTGTACTAGGTGAACATCTGAGTACACGTCCCTGCTCCTTAGTCTCAGTTGTTGGAGCTGTCTCTTCTCTGGTCTCTGCACTGAACTCAATTTTGTACATATCTGATGTTGCTTCAACTACCTGCACCCGCTTCTCCTAGAACCCTACTGAACTGGGGTCGTGCCTCAGAGCCTGGCCCAAGGTGCTGTTCTGTGAGCCTACTATATGACCTCTGACCTCAACATGCTGGTGATTTTCAAGTTCCTCCTTTCTGATCCACACCCTAAGCTTGCCAGCAACCTCCAGGGAAAAGTTTCCGGTCACCTCATTCCTAGGGTGTTCAAACAGAGCATGGGGCCATCCTCTGTGCCGGGAGCTCCTCCTCTCTCTTCACTTCCTTCACCCAGGCCACCAAGCATCCTTAGACGCTGAGCTCCACAGTGGACCCTGAGATGGCCCACTCTGTCCTAACACCACCACCACCCCAGCTCCACAGTGGACCCTGAGATGGATGGTCCACTCTGTCCTAACACCACCACTACCCCAGCTCCACAGTGGACCCTGAGATGGCCCACTCTGTCCTAACACCATCACCACCCCAGCTCCACAGTGGACCCTGAGATGGATGGTCCACTCTGTCCTAACACCACCACTACCCCAGCTCCACAGTGGACCCTGAGATGGCCCACCCTGTCCTAACACCACCACCACCCCAGCTCCACAGCGGACCCTGAGATGGCCCACTCTGTCCTAACACCACCACCACCACCACCACCCCAGCTCCACAGCGGACCCTGAGATGGCCCACTCTGTCCTAACACCACCACCCCCCGAGCTCTACAGTGGACCCTGAGATGGCCCACTCTGTCCTAACAACACCACCACCCCAGCTCCACAGTGGACCCTGAGATGGCCCACTCTGTCCTAACACCACCCCCACCCCCCGAGCTCTACAGCGGACCCTGAGATGGCCCACTCTGTCCTAACACCACCCCGCTCCTTGCCAGCTGCTGATGTTGGGCAGCTTTCACATCCCTGAGAAATGTGTCTCCTACAGAACCCCACTGCTTTCTCAGCTCCCACTGTTGGCCTCTAATCTCCCCCGCAGTATGGGCTTTGAAAAATACCAACCCCCTGGGCGGCTTTCCGGAAGAAAACCTCCCAAAGACTCTTATCTTTCGGGGCTGCAGGTTCCTTACTACCCCAAGCCTGCCTCTGATCCTGTGCTTGAAGATCAAATGTCCCCTCCCAAGAAGACTGCCTACCGCCCCCCCTCACCCTGCCACCCCCAAGCCTTCTCTTTCTTTTTAGAATCTAAAATAGGTGTTAGCCTAGGCCTGTCAGGCAATCCTGTCTCGTCCTTTTTCCCATTCCCCACTCCCTTACTTCCGTTTCTGAGTCCTGATCCAAGCACCTCAGCGGGATCAGTCCAGGCACCAAGTACCCTTGATTTACATCTGTAAGACAGAAGCAGCGGGCAGGAGAAGCAGGCTGATTCAAAACCACTGGGCTGACATCTCCACCCCTCCCTGACCCTCCCCCCCCCCATACTCTCACTACAAGGCCAGACACCCATAGCACATGTCCCACACACCATCTCCGTGACAATTTCTGTGACAGCTCCTAGATCAGACACACACGGTTATGCGGGAAAGAAGAAACAGAATTCTTGGAGGTATTTTCCTGCAGGTCATAGACGGGGCCAGCTGAGAGGTTCCAGAAGGTGGGGACACTTGCTGCCGCGCAAGCAGGACAACCTGGGTTTGAACTCTGGAAAGCAGAAAGGTGGATGTGAAACACACTCTACAGAGTTCTCCTCCAACTTCCCTAAGTGTTCCATAGCATGGTCGCGCTCGCTCACTCGCCTGCTCTCCTCGAGAGCTAGCTAGTGCTCTCTCTTGCTCTCTCTCTCTCTCTCTCTCTCTCTCTCTCTCTCTCTCTCTCTCTCTCTCTCATCTGCTCGCTGATAATCTGCAGGACTCTTCCCATGCTGAGACAGAACAGCCTCGGTTCTGTCACTTGCTAAGAGGGACAAAGACACCACTAACGCCTGCCCTTAGCTCTCTGTGCTTTAACAAACTCTGGTGTGATCACTGGACCCACTCGGGAAGGCGGGTGAGAGATTAGTAGCAACAGCACAAATCATGGCCCCTGGCATCACACTTATGTTATCCAATTATCAGCTGCTATGATGAAGTGCATTATGTGTAACAATTCCAAAGTCATGCCCTACTGTGTTCTCGATCAGCACCTGGCACAATGTGGGTGCTCAGTATCTGTGGAACACATGAACACACAGAAAGGTAAATTTATTTGTTATGTTCCATTAAAAAAAAAATCTCTTCAGATGCAGTATCAGGACATCTCTAAAGTGATTAAAAAAAAGAAGAAGATAAATTATACCACAGTATATTCATCATGTAACGTCTAAGAAGTTGTAAGCAATGTGCTATAAAAGTTTGCGAGCAAAGAAATGTGTTAGAAATTTGAAAGAAATTTGAATTTATTTGGAGATGTGAAAAATCTTTTCTGCTAATGCTAACAATCACACCCTAGATATTCTGCATTTAAAGAACTGATTTCGTTCCTACGCTGGGCCTGCTTGGATCACAGGACATAACGTATTAATTTTTCTATCTCAACTAGTATAATCACCTCAGACACATTTTGAGTGTGTACGAACAACACTGCTCAGGGGAGCACTCTGCCTTAATCAGTGTCACTGATGCTATGGAACTTAATTCAAATCCGGCTATACCCTGTTGCCACACAAAGCAGGCTTTTCAGCAGGCAGCAGTAATGAGTGTGGGCACAGTTCGGATTCCAACGAGCAGCTGTCAAAAACAATCACCCAAATGACCATTTGCTCGTCTTCTCACACCGAGAGCCAGTCATACTTCAGGGTGGTCTGGGAAAAAAAAAAACGTTCCCACACCTATTGCTGGACAATGCTAACTGCTGTTTAACTTTCCTTTGGAGCGGGCACGGAGATATTAAACAACCACCACCACCTCTGTCAAGTTCGCTTGTTTATATGTATCTTCTTCTGAACACTCCCAAGAATTTTTAGCTATCCTGCTGTCTTCAGAAACACTGGAGAGAAACCACTCGCTATCGCTTGCCACTTGCTGCCCTCAAAACTTCTCAGCAACATACACGGTGCATGAACCTCAACGCAGTTTGCTTTGTCCAATAGCGTGCTCGGAAGCTCAGCCAGACAGTTGTGTAATAATAAACCCTTTATCTTCCTGAAGATACACAAACGGAAAGATCGCTCGTTGCTTTTTTAGCGCGGATGGGGACTTGGTGAAAATTCTCAGCTGAAAGTCTCATTCATTTTAAACGCCACCCCTCTCCTTCCCCCCACAACACAAACACCTTTCCCGTTTTCCTCTTTTGTAATCTTACGGAGGCGGGGGTGGAGGTAAGTGCTTAAGGGTGTCCAGTTTAAGGAGGGCGAGAAAAAGGCACCGGGATGGGGAGGGGGCTGCAAAACACACGCGGAAACCAAGGTTAACAACACCTGCACAAGTTGGGTCGTGGGCTGCCCAGGCTCCCGGCTCCTTCAACAAGCGCCTGTGATGGAACCCGACCAACAACTGTTGTCAGGTGAAAGGAGGTGTTGCAGGTTGCTGGCTAGATTCCAGAAGCTTCAACAAGAGAAGGCAGACTACTGGGTCCCCCAGAGCAGAATTTAAAATGTCAATGCCTTGCCGCCGATCGGGACTCCAACCTCGTCCAGCTCCTAAGTTCCCCCACCCTGCCCGGAGAAGCATTCCTTCCTTCCCTACCGGCACGCACGCGGGACCACGAAACCACCCGGCCTCTGAGTAACCACAGGCCGCCGGGGCGCCGCTCAGCCGCAGTTCCGCGCGCTGCCCACGGCCGCCTGACACACCCCTCCCGGCCCGCGCCGTGCCGCGCCGCGCCGCTCGGCCTCCCAGGCGCCCTGCCGAACCCGCTGCGCCCCCCACCGAACCCGGGCACCTCGCACGCACCTTCCCCGCGCCCCGGGCCGGGCCCTTGGGAAGCGCACGGCCGGGTCCGAGAGGCACGAAGCGCTCCTCGGCGTCCTCGTCGTCCTCGTCGCCGTCCACCACCTCGACCACCACCTCTTCGTCCTCTTCCTCGTCGTCGTCCTCCTCCTCCGCGCCCCCTCGGGGCTTCTCCGGTACCCGCCCGCGCGTCCTGCGCCTCCGGCCCGCGCCCTCCTCGTCCTCGTCCTCCTCGCCCAGCAGCAGCAGGACCGGCGACGAGGCGGCGGCAGCGCGCGAGGGGCCGGTCCCGCGCGGCGGCGGCGGTGGCGGCGGCAGAGGCGGCCTCCAGCTTCCCGGTGCGGCCGCCGAGCTGGGGCTGGGGCTGGGGCCGGGGCCCGGGGGCGGAAGCCCCAGAGCGGCGGCCTCCGGGGCGGGAGCGGGAGCGGCGCCCCCGCGGCGGCTGCCCAGGCTGGGGCGCTTGGCCAGGCGCCTGGCCTGCATGCCTGCGCCGGGCTTGCGGGCCGGGGCGCCGGGCTCCTCGCGGGCTGCGGCTGGGCCCTGAGACGCGCGGCTGCGGGGCTGCCTCCCGGGCTGGCCGCGGCTGCTGGCTGGCAGACGCGCGGACGCCGCCTTCGCTGGCCCGGCCCGCGGGGACGCCGGCGGCTACGGCGGGGCGGCGCGCCGGCCGCGGGCGGGGGTGGGTGTGAGCGAGCGCGCTGCTACCGCTGCCGCCGCCGCCGCTACCGCCGCCGCCGCCGCCGCTACCTCCTCCAGCGCCGCCCCGGAGCCGCAGGCTGCGCTGCGCTCCATGCGGCCGGCGGCCGAACCGGCGCGCGCCTCTCCGGGCCCTGCGCCCGCGAGCTCGGGGCCTACCGCGGTGTCCTGGGCGCGAGCTGTTGGTGTCGTGTCTTCGCCGCCTCCTCCCCCCCCCCTCGTCCCCAGTCCTCGCAGCCTTCCCGGTCTCCCGTTCAGAGAAAACCCGGACTGGATTTAGTTCCCAGACCCGCGCGCTCTCTGAAAATCTGCCGGCTTTCCTAGCAGTTGGCCGGGACGCTGAGGCCACCCTTGCCCCTGGGTCCAAGTCTCCTTCTGGTGGGAAGAGCAGAGCGTAGGTTTAGCCGACAGGAAGGTGTTTGCTTGAGAGATTGCTCAGAGTGGTTCGCGATCACGCTGGTGCTCAGGCGGAGTCCCACCAGGTGTGCCAACCCGAGGTTTGGGGTCAGGTCCTAACGTGAGTCCTCAGCCACGGAGATTCCTGCAACGTTTTCATGACCCTCTCTATACCAGGCTCCTTTGAACGCCAGGTTGTAGGCCTTGCCTCGGTTCTCTGCTCTGTGCAAGTTTGGCCCTCCAACGTTTTTTCTTCCACTTGCCACCCGAGGACCTTAACCTGGTGATATGGCCGAATTCCAAAAAAAAAGTCTTCTGCTCTTGGTTTGGTCTACTGGCATTGTCCCAGGCTAGAAGAAGCAACACCCCAAGTGGTCAAGATTGTTATTTCAGCTTTTAGTATGATGTAAGCCAGCAGAAGGCCAGTTTCATTAGAATGAATGACTGCCACTTTTGGAGGTAGTAAAGCAGACATTTGCATCCAGATCACAGTGCCCCTAAATTCCACGGGTTTGGGCTAGGGCTGGAAGGGCCTTGTTTATTAGTTATTGAGTAAAAAGGTGTCTGCGTGATCCGCCCATTGTTCTTGAAGGTTGAACATCACGTGGCTTGCTCGACACTGGATGGGGCACGTTATATGTTTATTTGGGGTGCCTTCCAACCGCTAAATAGAGATGAGGACAAGGATTCTAAACTGAACGTTGTCTTCCCAGAAACTGATTACCGCCAGAAAATGCCCGTTTTAAGTAATCACATCCAAACATAGTGGTGTGTTTTCAAGCCACCTTGTTCTCACTTCCTGTGAGGCACCAGGCCACCGGTCCTTTCTGAAAGGCCTTATCCGCCCTTCCTTTCACTTCCCGAAGCTCTGATAACACCTCGCCACAGTGAAAGCAGAAGTACCTGCGTAATGAGGCAGAGGTGTGCACCCTCAAGCTTTCCCCTGTCCCACTTCAGACACCACCCCGGGATTTATCTCCCTCAAACCGAACTCAAAACGCACAGAGTTTCTAGTGAACTTTTCATCTGTAAATATTCTGTTCAGGAATTTAGTGTGAGCAAACATTGTAATTGGAGCATTGTAATTTGTGGGGGTATGTCTTGGATGTAGCTAGACCCTCCCAGAAGCAAAGGAATGGTTTCAGTGAGCCTCCACGAGCAGCCCCAGGCGCTGAACTGCTCTCCTCCAGCTTGCTTGGTTGGTCCCGGGAGATGATTTGGAAAGAGGCAGCTAAGTATATGGGGTCTCTGGCAGAGGTGGGCAGGTGGTTCAAGAACCTGTGGTAGGGGTGCAGAGGAGATCTTATAGACTGTTTCAACTCACATAACAGCTGCCATGATCATCAGAATAGCTGTGATTCTTGCATGACATCAGGCTGGTTGACTGTCCTTAGGAGGAGTGGGCACAAAGCCTCTCCATGAGTCAGGCTGTTCCCCAGCCACTTGTATGGGATTTTGCCTAATTGCACTTGGCTCTGTCCCAGCCAAGACGTTAGAGTACAGAAGGTTAACCGAAGGGGAGACCCCCATCTATGCAGCTTTGGGTAAATTATCATTCGTGCTGGGGTAAGACTTTCTGGTGGTACAACTGCTTCGGGCTCACCCATGTTCCTGTAAGAAATTCCTCCCCTCATGTTTGTAAGTGAGCCCAATAAAGTCACTGCTTCCCTCAAGGGGCTTGAGTGGAACTGCACTTTGGTTCATCATCCACATCATGTGACAAAACTTTTCCCGGGGAGAAAAAACTCACTTATCAACTTGCCCCAGATAGGGAAGCCATGGCGGATGAAAGTGCAGATACCACCAAAGTCTATCTTGGTGAGTTTGGTGAATGAGGGTTAGTGTGGGTCATCTGCAGGAATATGGGTGAGGGTGTCCTACAGGAGCTGGAACAGCTGACTCAGCTGAGTCATGACTTCGAGTCCCTGAGAAGCGATGGACAGGTAACAGCTTCTAAGGGAGGGAAAGGCAGTTGTCTTTAATGGTGTGACGCCAGCGAGGTCAGCCACACTCTAATGGACAGTGCCACACCCAGGAGTAAGTATGTGAACAGCCAAAACTAAAGTAGATGCGTTATTAAACTTAGAGAGAGAGAGGAGGTCACAAGGTTGGGGAATTAAGAGGTGGGGAGATCTGGAAGGAGTCCAGTGGGAAAGTTGGGGGTGAATATTATCAAAATACCTTGCATGAAAGTCTCAAAGAGCTCTTATTTTGTAGGCTAAAAAGTTAATATACACAATCATTTTTAGAGTCTTATGTGTAATAAGTTTAGTAGACTTACCTGCTTTTTTGTGCATTCCATGGGTTCCTGGGGTGGAACTTGGAGGCTCAGGGTTGCTCAGCTAAGCACCTTTACCTGATAACCTGTCTCCCTTATCCACACCTACCTTTCCCCTCAGGGCTAACCTCAGCTCCTCCTGCTCTTTTCCTCCCAGCCCCAAGCAAGGCTCTAAGATTGGAGTGCACAGGGAGCTACCGAGCCCTTGTTGGAGAGAGAAGTAGAGAACAATCAGGAAAGACAAGTGAACAGGTGTACTAAGAGGTGTACTGAGTGCTAGAGAAAAGGCAGAGAGGAGTAGAGTGGCGGTGCTTTAACACACAGAGATGCGGGGCCCAGATCAGAGCATCACAAGTTCGAGGCTAGCCTGCTGGCCTACAAAGGGAGAATCTGTCTACACATCAGAACATGAACACAACAAGAGAGAGCAAAAAGTGTGTTTGTGTTTATATCTAAACACACTTAAGAAAGGCATGGAACACAACGTGAGACTCAAACCAGAACATGCCGCGGTGGTCTCTGTCCTGTAGACTGCGCTCCAGTCTAGTCTGCTCTGCTCTGCTCTGCTCTGCTCTGGGCAGGGTGATGGTGTTGATGCACAGGGACAACTCTGGTTTGCCATCTCCTGTCTGGTTTCTTGTGATCCACGGTGATTCTTAAACCTTTGACATTTGGGTACCAAAGATGCAAAAGGATGTGTTTAAGAAAACGATTGAAGAAAACAAGGCTCAATTTGACATTTTGTTCAATATTTTTAAGATTCAGAAAAAGAGAAATCATAGTCCCCAAATCATGAAGTCTAACCATAACCTATGCAGAAACACAACAGCCTCACCCACCACTGCTAGCACTCTGACGTCTTTATCCACCGTAAGTAGTTAGATCTGTTGATCGTGGTAGCTCCTTCTAAAAACTATGTTTAAATGAAAAGTAATGCTTTTGGCCTTTACAATGGTTCTGAAAGTAAGACGTGACAGTTGTCCTGGGAACGGCTCAACCCTGCAACATCACGGTACTCTCCTGTAGTTCTAGGGACCTCCTGAAGACCTTGCTATTTGGAGAAGGGAGCATATATCACTCTCCCTTTCCCCATCCCTCCATGTTTGCGCTCTCTCTCTCTCTCTCTCTCTCTCTCTCTCTCTCTCTCACACACACACACACACACACACACACAGAGAGAGATTTGCAGCTTTGTTTGCCATTTGGATGGCAGTACAAAGAACACCTGACCAGGATCCTAGAAGCGTAGCTTGGATTCTGCCTGTGACACTCATTAAGGCCTTCTTCTCTGAGGAGCTCACAACTTAGGGTGGCTGAGATGTGCTCCCCACTTTCATAGTGGATGGTGTCAACATGACACACATTCAGATGCAGCAGTTGCCTACTATTAGCCCTCACAAAGAAAACCCAATATGTGCCCACAAATGTACATTCATAAATTTGACGGTGTGTGTTCTCTAACCCCACCCATTTACCTCTGTGTCTAGGAACATGACTCTCCATTTCATGGCCCTCCCCCATTTGGTTGGAGACACAGGATTTAGGAAATTACGGTTTGGTTGCTATAGTCTTATTTCACAGGTTGTCCAGTGTTGAGATGCCTGGTGGATTTTCACAATCATTGGTACATTTTCTCATACTATTCTCCCCTTCTGCAGAGTGCAGAGTGCTTAGTGTAACACAGGCAGATCTTTACTGCTAGTTACTTCCATAGTCCTGAAGCTTCTTGTCTCCCTCCTGTCCGTGTTTTCATCATTGTCTCTGGTGCAGTGATTGGAATGCTACTCAGGGCATAGGCAAGCCAGAAAAGGGAAAGTAGACTGGTCCAGGGAACTCGGCCACAGGTCAGCTGAACCTGGGGGAGCTTGAAGTGGAGGGAGCCATCATGTGGCCTTCTGCATTTCTGTCTGTCCTACTTTGCTTTCTATTGCTGCGATAAACACAAGGACCATAAGCAACTTGGGAGCGAACTCATGTCTTTCACCATAAATCTTAGTCCCTCATGAGGAAGAGTCAGGGTAGGAACTCGAGGATTTGGAGGCAGGAACTCAAGCAGGACCGAGGAGAAGCACTGCTTAGTAGCTTGCTTCTTACGGCTTGCTCAGCTTGCTTTCTGAAATGATCTAGGACTGCCTGCCTAGGGGCGGTACTGCCTGTGGTGGGCTGGGTCCTCCCACATTAAGCGTTTATCAGAAGACTCCCTACAGATCTGTCTACAGGCCATCTGATAAAGGAGTTTCCTTCCCTCCTCCATGATAATTCTTGAATCAGATCCATAAAATAACTAAGACACCGCGGCTGCCTCTCTCAGACTGCTGCAGGTCTTACTGTCTGCTCCACTGGAGCAGGGTGCCCAGAACCCTGGGACCACACCCTCAGCCTTGTGATGAGGGAGTGGGGAGCTTCAGACATCTGGAGTACTTGGAGAAGTCCCGCTGCTCTGAATGGGTTCTGTCTTTGTCCTAGCCCACACTTGGGGCCACGCGTGGAATACAGTAGGGGTGCCCTTCACCAAACCAGGTAAAGAGGAGAGGACTGATTACTGGACCAAATGAAGAGCAGGTGAAGCCACTCACTCTTATGAACAGTATAATTCTATCTATAATGTGAAACACACAATTAAGACAAAGGGCACGCCCCTCCCAAAGCCAGCTGCAGCACAACTGTTTTGCCAGGTTGAATTTCATTTCCGCTCACTATCTCTTTTTTTCACTCCGCCTAACTTTGTAATGGCGGAGCTTTATTCTCACAGATGTAACCTGCAGATGAATTCTAGAGGTTCCACAACAAAGAAGGTCGTGAAAATATTGTCAGGAAGAGTCCACATCCATTCTCATAAACTCTGAGAGATGACCACTTAAAACCTGACAGGAAGCCAGACCAAAAGGCTTAAACACAAAAAGATGTGAGCCGTATCCCACCTGGCCCCAGTAAAGCGCTTTAACAGAGGGCCTGGCAAGATGGCTCTGCAATAAGAGCACTGGCTTCTCTTCTAGAGGACCTGGGTTCCACTTCCAGTGGGGCCACCCTGCACGGTGGCTCACAAACATGTACTGCAGGCAGGCAGGCAAAAGACCCATGCACATTAAATAAGTTGTTTTTGTTGTTGTTGGTTTTTGTTTTGTTTTCCGAGACAGAGTTTCTCTGTGTAGCCCTTGCTGTCCTGGAACTCACTCTGTAGACCAGGCTGGCCTCGAACTCGGAAATCCACCTGCCTCTGCCTCCCAAGTGCTGGGATTAAAGGCGTATGCCACCACTGCCCAGCCTGGGAGAACTTTTCAAGAAAGGTTTAAGTGTGGAAGAAAGCCCCTCCCTGAAAGTGGGCGTCACCATGCTGTGGGCTGGAGTCTGAAAGTGGGCGTCACCACGCTGTGGGCTGGAGTCTCTCTTACCGCTGAGAGCTGGGCAGCTGCTTTCTTGCTCCTCGCTGGATACAATGTGACAGCTGCCTCGTGTTCCTGCTGCCTTCGTTTCTCCACCACGAGGGACTACACCCTCAAAACCTGAGCCAATCTGAGCTGACAATACTCAGTCCAAGAGCCTAAGAACACCCAACAAACACTTCAACAATACTAGGCATGAGACTCCTTGAGTCAGGTCAACGTTGTACAGAGACTCCCACAATGTGCAGGCTATTGCTATTGTCTTCAGTCTCCCCTCTCCCAGTCCTCACTCCCAGAGGTGGAAGGTAGACCACTATTACTGAAGACACCTTGTGCTTCAAACACAGGGCCCGGAAGCCTCTTGACTCCTTCCCGCCTCTGGAACTGACCTAAGAACCACCTCCCTAAGGAGTGGCAAGAAGGTGCTATGCAAAGGAGACTCAAAGACGGAAAGATGGAAGCAACCAACAGTGGGAGGAATCGTCTATCCTATGGGAGAACACACCAGTTGGTTCTCCAGTACCAAGTGGTCAGCCCTGCACCCATACATCCAAGCACCATTATACAGACTGATCAAGTTATAGTTTAGGACATCCATGTAAGAAATAATGACGTATGTAATTAATGAAAAAAAAAAAGAGGCCATGAATTTGAAAGAGCAGGGCGGGGTAGATGGAAGAAAGGGAAGGGAGAAATGATGTAGTTACATTTTCAAAAATAAAGTGGAAAAAAAAAGTCAGTATAAATAACTCAAAGAAACAAAGTGTGAGCCGAAACAAACCCTTGGCCCTTAAGCTTCGTTTGTCAGGCATGTTATCAGTGATGAGACCGTCACAGCACACCCTAGAGAGCAGTTATGTGAGAACTGCACGGTCTTACCCAGTGTCCTGGCTGGCCTTGTAGCCACCATGCTCCAGCCTCCACCCACTGAGCTGTCATCACAGGTGTGCCCCGGTGCGCTTGGCACTCAGGAAGTATGCTCAGCTTCCATGTTCCATATGTGTTCTTACTCACTTAGCTGTTGGTTACATGCCTGCCTGCATATTTTAGCAAATAACCCTCCATCGTAATATAGTATTTTTATACTTGTATAACAACAAGTACAGGGCTGAAGAGACGGACAGCGGTTCAGAGCACTGGGTCCTGAAGATCCAGACTTGATTTTCACAACCCACATGAACCGCCTGCGACTCCAGTTCGAAGGGATCCATGTTTTCGCGTTAGCATGTACAAGGTACCCAGGCATATGTACAGGCAAGTTACCCATACACATAAAGATAAACCTCAAAGAAGAACCTGATAATCATCATAGTATCTCTAGTAAGCAATGCTTTCCAACATCGCTCCTTTGATATATTCAAAAGCATTGGA
The DNA here is from genome assembly GCF_008632895.1 of Mastomys coucha. Lineage (NCBI taxonomy): Eukaryota > Metazoa > Chordata > Mammalia > Rodentia > Muridae > Mastomys > Mastomys coucha. The sequence continues at coordinate 5,334,351 of NW_022196899.1, forward strand.
GAGATGGCTCACCTGCTAGCTCCTTTTGCAGTGATAGAATTAGCCCATGTCAGGGCCACCCACGAGTCCAGTGGTCAACCATCAGCCACATGGTGTTACAGAGCACTTGAACTGTGGCCAGTATGAATAATCAACTGAATTTACATTTTCTTTCTTTTTCATTAAGCCTGAGAGCTACCTGGGGCTAGGGGCCTCCATGCAAGCACAGACTTTCCAAGGGTCTTTTTTACTTTCCAGACCCCTTTGTAAATGACTCCAACTGGGCTAATTAAGGAGCAGGATGACCCTGGGATATTTTACTGCAACTCTCAGTCTGAACATTCCATCATGGGGTTTTCACACCTACCTACTCTTGAAAAGCCGTTTTTGGTTGGTTGGTTGGTTGGTTGGTTGGTTGGTTGTTTTTTGTTTTTGAGGGGTTTTTTTGGTTTGTTTGTTTGTTTGGGGGCGGTTATTTGTTTGGGTTTTTGGTTTGGTTTAGTTTAATGTTTGGCCTACTTTTAACAATCCCCATTTATCTCCTGCACCAGGCCCCCAGTTAGGCTCTGGTCCAGTTTGAGGATGCTCTCAAACTCAGAAATTCTCAGTCTTTGCTTTTTGCCCTCTGTGGTCCTTTTTTTTTTTTTTATGCCATCTTAGTTCCTCTGTTGCTTTACTCTCAAGCTATGCTAGGTTGGGGGTGGGGTGATATCTCAAATTAATTCTAGTAACGCATTACAAGAGCCTTAAAAGCCAAGAAATAGAAAGAGGCGTGCGTAGATGCAGATACAAATGCTCCCAGGGTTTCTTAAAAGCTGTCAATGTCCTTTTGTTGTTATACCTGTGTATATGAAGAAGGGGAAAAGCAAGACTGAGAGGAGCCTTGTAAAGAGTGTAAGAACTCCTCATTACTCACAGTTCTTCCTACAGTATAGATTTTTCCTTGAGTCAGCTTAGATGGATGTTTTCCTGGCCCATACATGCAAGGGTGGAAGAGAAGCCTTAGTAATCTCCACGTTTCACTGTGAGTACAAAACTTACTTACAAAGGAGTCTTCTTCATCCGAAATCATGGTGTAGGTGCATGTCCCCCCACCAACTTCTGTACATGAGCCCCACTACTCTCATAGCTTCAGTAGCCAGCTCCATCGACTCCCTAGTGACAGTTGTAGTGCCAGCTACCTGTTCCATTGCTTATTGTCACACAGCAGCCATAGGGATTCAGAAGCCAGTTGTCCTAGAAGGCTTTTTGAATTTTGCTGAAGGAACTCTAGAATTTTGAGCAAGCAAGGTCCATGGTTCCACATAAGCCTTAGACGGTCCTTCCGACAGCTGGATGCAAGTTAGACAAGGAAGAAATGGCCAGAGAATCAGGAGAGCAACCTTCCCCTCCCGAGGTGAGAATAGTGAGAGCTTGAGCTGAAGCTGCCGTGGATGCCTGAAGACTCTCGATTGCTTTCTTGAGCAATAAGCCTGATCAACACAAGAAAAAGTGAACCAAGGATAGGAGTCTGACTTGAGGAAGCAGCAGGTTTGGTGGGGGAACATGGCAAAAGTTAACTCTGGATCCCTTTGAGTATCCAGGCTGAGGCCAGTAGTCGTTCCAGTGTTTAAAAGAGAAATCTGGGGGGCAACTGAGTGGCAGAGCACTTGCCTAACTAACATGCAGGAGACCCTGGGCTCAATAGCTGACTCATGCACGGGGCTCTGCCTCTTGTAGTCATCAAAGCTGAGGAGATTGCTTCTCCCTGGTCCTCCTCAGTGGCTGCTAGGATGGGAGGATGCAGATAGCAGGGAAGGTTTCCTCGTCTTTGTAGTTTAGGGTACCCACCCACATCCTTATCTCCTCCCAGACTTCAGCCCCACCTAGACCAGAGACTCCTTCCCACAGGTTGGAGAGCCATTGGCTGTGGCAGCCCCACCTCTTCTTTCATCCCTCCTAGGAGACAAGCAGCTTCCTGTTCTTGCTAGTTTCTGAGCTGGTCTTTTCCCTGTTCTTCCATCACCCATGGAGATTAAATTTCTTTCTTTTTTTTTTTAATTGTATTTTATTTATTTTATGTGTATGAGTGAGTACACTGTAGCTGTACAGATGGCCACCAGCCATCATGTGTGTGACTGCTGGGACTTGAATTCAGGACCTCTGCCCTCCCTGCTTGCTCCAGCCCCGCTCGCTCAGGCGTAATACGCCGTAGCTGTCTTCAGATGCACCAGAAGAGGGCGTCAGATCTCATTACGGGTGGTTGTGAGCCACCATGTGGTTGCTGGGATCCAAACTCAGGACCTTCGGAAGAGCAGTCAGTGCTCTTACCCACTGAGCCATCTCACCAGCCCCTAAATTTCTTATATCTTTAAGCATGTCTTTGTTCTACGCGCATATTTCCTGACATAGAAAATCGTGAACATGCAGTGAGGGTTGGAATAGTTAAGATTGTAAGGGGCTTAGATGGTTCAGCAGGAAGAGGCACTTGCCACCAAGCCTGACAACCTGAGTTCCATCCCTGGGACGTACAACGTAGGGAAGAGAGAAGCAACTCCCACAGGTTTTCCTCTGACCTCCATCCACCTGCCGTGGCACAGGTACACACGTGCCCACACAACATAAACTGTAACAATGGCAGGTGGGCACGGGTACACACGTGCCCACACAACGTAAACTGTAAACAGAGCTTAAGGAAATTAGAGTTGAGAGCTGAGGCTTGCTGCTGAAGTTGGCGGGGTGGCAGTGATGATAGGAAGGGGGATAGGTGGGTATCAGAACCAGGTGACAGTGGATCATGAAAATGGCAGAATCAGGAAGCAGCAAACACACATTCCGGGCTCTTGTTTTTATTCCCCAGAAATGTGGTGGTTAAAGGAAGGAAGGAACAAAGGAACAGGACAAAGAAAGTTTTGAAGAAGGGGAGACTGAATATCATTAAAAGATAGAACAGGAATTAATACTAAGTGAAGCCACAGGCCTCAGAGAGGAGCAGGTGGTGATCGTGGTCCAGAGCCCAGATAGAACATGCTATTTATCTCCTAGGGGAAGAGCTTCCATCTTGTGCAGAGGGCCAGGGAGTGAATGAAGATACCCTAAACATACTTGTGCTATCGGCCTTTGCCTATCGAACTATTGAGATAGTGGGTTCTCCAGGGGTTAGAACTTCCCAGGACTCTCATGAGCCAGGAGCCTGGATCAGCCCACCGGGGTGGGAAGGGGGGGAGCTCAGCTCCAAGAGTTACAGATATGGCCAGAGTCTGGCGGCACCACCTGAGATCTCCAGATTGTTGTGTCTCACAACAAAGAATTGGTCCAGGGGCATAAGGATTGTAGTGGAAATGGAGGCAGTTTGTTGAAGAGGCAGGCACTATGAACAGTGAGAGTAGGTGAGAGAGCTGACACGGGTAGAGACGGAAACCTCAGATGGAGGGAGCATCAGGACACTTTATAGGTCATTTATATACCAGCAACGTTCTGACACTTTCATTCCCCCAACAAAACCCAGTCCTGACAACTTCTCAGACAACCCTATGAGATGGATTGGAGCCAGGCAGCCACGTGTTAATAATGATGAGACCATACATCCACTGAGACTGCTTAATTATGTATACCTCTTACCCTTTATTTAAACCTGAATTTCATGTGACGACCAATCGATTGACTGCATATACGTGTAAACATATGTTTTAAAATGCACGAAAATACAGACTTGGCTGTGTATGTACTTTAGCAAAGATTAAGTGTCCGCCATGTATCCTAAGGCCTTGAGAGCATTCCGATATGCCTTGCACACCTTCCCTGCAGAGTTGGCCCTGAACAAACACATTGTGGTTTTAACACAGAATGCCTACTGATGGTGCCTGAAGCATGCTCGGACTCTCCCAGGCCAGCGGAAGACACGGATGATAAATACATTACCCAAGACTCCAACAGACATGCAAGGCAAGGATCAAGGAGAAAAAAGGGAGCCAGCTGGCAAATATTATGATTTAGATATAAAGTGTTTCCCCAGAAGGCTCATGTTGCAGGTCTAGCTCCTGTTTTAGATACTTCATTTCTGTTGCTATCAGCAAAATCCCCCCGACCAAGGGCAACTTAGGGAAGGGAGGGGTAATCACAGTTTGGTGATGTAATAGTTCGGTACATCATGGCGGAGAAGACATCATGACCTCAGGAACTCAAGGCAGCTGCTGATCACACTGTGTCCAAAGTTAGGAAAGAGAGGGGGATGGGAGGGGACAGAGAGATAGAGACAGAGACAGAGAGACAGAAACAGAGAAAGATAGAGACAGTCAGAGACAGAGAGACACAGACAGAGACAGAGTCAGAGACAGAGAGACACAGACAGAGACAGAAACAGAGAAAGAGAGACAGTCAGAGACAGAGAGACACAGACAGAGATAGAGAGACAGAAACAGAGAAAGATAGAGACAGAGACAGAGAGACAGAGACAAAGAAAAATACAGTCAGAGACAGAGAGACACAGACAGAGACAGAAACAAAGAAAGAGAGACAGTCAGAGACAGAGAGACACAGACAGAGACAAAGATACAGTCAGAGACAGAGAGACACAGACAGAGACAGAGAGACAGAGAGGAATGCTGGGACCCAGGTCTCCTTTTTTATTAAGTCCAGACCCCATCTCATGAAACGGTGCCACCCACATTTAGAGTAGGTCTTCAGACATCTCTCAGAGACATGTCTAGAGATGTATCTCTTAGGTGACTCCAGATCCAGTCAAATTGACAATCCATATTATCATCGGAGTCTCCAATATACTATTTATAGGTAAGACTTTGGGGCAGTTGATTAGATTGTGAGGGTACTGCCTAATCAATGGATTAATCCAATGATGGATTCATGTGTACAAGCCTGACTCCAAAGGCTATATAGTCTTCCCACTGTACTCCCCCCTTCCTCTCCCTCTTTCTCCTTCTCCCTTTCCCCCACCCCCTTCCTCCTTAGTGCCCTCTCCTCCCTCATGGCTGCCTAAGAGGTAAGCAACTCTGTTCCACCATACCCCTCTCCCATGGTGTTCTGCCTCACCACAGTCCACTGCAGTGCGGCCAGCCTGCCATAGACTGCAAACTTTCAAAACTGTCAGGTAAGATTTGATTCTCTTATTTTGTGCATGTGTGTGCCTATGTGGCTTATGGACATGTTTGTATGGGTTGTTGTACATGTCCTTGGGATGCACATGTGTGCTCATGCATGGGCATGATGGGTGGATGTCATTGCCTATCTTCTTGATCACTCTCCACCTCAGTTTTTAGGACAGGGTCTTTCACAGAACCAGGTGCTCAGTGACTGGTGATGTTGGCTGGCCACTAAGCTCCAGGGATCCACCTGTCTCCTCTGGCCCCTCGACCACCAGGGTGATCAATGCATGCTCCTGTGCCCAGAGTCCATGCTACACACCCCAACACAAGTCCCCGCACTTGCACAGAGGGCACTGTACCAGCAGAAGCATCTCTCCAGCCCCTTTCTTCTTCCCAGGATACTTATCATAGAAGTGGAATGTCAACAGTCAAAGGGAGTCAAAGAATGCTTGTCCGATGAGGTCCTGGAGATATAACAGGAAATGAGATAGAAGGAAGTGCATGGCAGTGGGGAGGGGGGGATCGTAGCCTCGAGAGCAAAGGTGTGGGGTGCCAGGGAGAGCTTGGGAACTCTACCCCAGTGGTGGAAGCCAGGAACTAGCTAGTTAAAATACCAGTTCTTTCTGGTGTTTCCAATCTGAAGATTAGCCCCAACTTTCAGTGTAGTTGCTTGAATGAGGATGGCCCCAATAGGTTCATGTAGTTGAATGTTTGGTTCCAAGTTGGTGGACTAATCAGGAAGGATGCGGAGAAGTAGCCTTGTGGGAGAAGGTGTGCCAGTGGAGGTAGGGCTTTGGAGTTTCAAAAGCCCAAGTCAGGCCCAGCCTCCCCACCTCCTGCCTGTGTGGGTCAGGATGTGAGCGCCCAGCTGCTGCTCCAGTCCCATGGCTGTCTACTGCCACTCTGCCTTCTATGGTCGGTGACCATGGACTTAACCTCCGAAACCGTAAGGAAGCCCTCTATTAAATGCTTTCTTACTTTTTTTGTTTTGTTTTTTTGTTTGGTTAGTTGGGTTTTTTATTGTTGTTTTTTCGAGACAGGGTTTCTCTGTATAGTCCTGGCTATCCTGGAACTCACTCTGTAGACCAGGCTGGCCTCAAACTCAGAAATCCACCTGCCTCTGCCCCCCAAGTGCTGGGATCAAAGGCGTGCACCAAAATGCTTTCTTTTTTATGTGGTCTTGGCTATGATGTCTCTTCACAGTAATAGAACAATAACTAAGGCACTCCCTGTGGAGTTCATTGTGTCGTGTGGGACTGAAGCTCAGCTACTGCCATAGAAGAGTCCCACAGCGGTGGCAGGGACTATGACGTCACTGCACATCACAGGGAATCATCAGTTCTGGGAGAGGAAATCAAGCACAGATCAGTGCTCCTGTCCATGGTCACTCTTTCCTCTCAATCCAGAAGCCAGGGCCGGATGTTAGTGGAAATAAGGTTGTGTTCATAACCTTTCAAAGCAGCATGCAGACCTGGAGAGACAGCTCAGTGGTTAAGAAAATATCCTGTTCTTCCAGAGGATCTGGGTCAGATATCCTCATCAAGCAATTCATTAACAGTCTGTAACTCCAGCTCCAGGGGATCGGATGCCCTCTCTGGCTTCTAAAGGCACCATTTCTTATGACTACATACCCACTTACTGACACACATACTTCAGAAAATAAAATCCACCTCAAAAAACCAAACTCTGAAAAACGTAGGTGCAAACTTCACATGTAAAAACGAATTTCCTGTGATTGAGATAAAAGTATCCAGAGGCAACACACACAGATCTAAGAGCTACAAACGGGAACATCAATTGTGCTGAAGCCTTGGAAGACTGGAAAAAGGAACTCTGCGAGCCCCGATAGAAGAGGCTTGTGTGCATAGAGGAGCTCAACAGACTCAGGGAGCGTGACAGAGGAGAGAAGAGGTAAACTTAAATGGTCTCATAAACGACTACTCCTAAATATTTGTCTGGAGCTCCTCTAATGAATAGTGCATCATGTAGTTAAGCATTCTGTAGGGTAATACAGTTCAGTTTAGTTTGTTGTGGACTTGAGAATAAGGCACTCCACACCTGTATGGATGGCATTTGAGATGGGCATCTCAGATTTAATATGATTCAAATAAGCATTGGTCTCTTCTTGAGATTTGTTCGCAATTTTAGTGACTTGTAACACATGACAACACAACTCAGCAACCGAGGATGGAGACTTAACAACTACTTCTACCCCCTGGATTTACTTTTCTTCCACACCCTGGATTTACTTTTAAAAAACAAAACAAAACTTTTCATTTCTTTTATTTTGAGATAATGTTTCCTGTGTCACAGACTGGCCTGGAACTCACCAGGTAGCAACATGACCTTCAACTTTCCTGATCCTCCTGCCTCCACTTCCCAAGTGCTAGGATTACAGATGCAGACCACCAGGCCTTCCTTATGTGGTGTTGGAGATGGAACTGGGAGTTTCATGGCAAGCACTCTACCGACTGAGCTACATCCCCAGCCTGGTCAAAAGCCATTTAAGGCCAGGCAGTGGTGGCGCATGCCTTTAATCCCAGCACTTGGGAGGCAGAGACAGGTGGATTTCTAAGTTTGAGGCCAGCCTGGTCTACAGAGTGAGTTCCAGGACAGCCAGGGCTACGCAGAGAAACCCTGTCTCGAAAAACCAAAAAACAAAACAAAACAAAAAAGCCATTTAAATCTAATTGAACCCCCACTTCCTGTACCCTCTCTGTGGATACCAGGATGCCAGGCTATCCTCCCACTGGTCTCCTGGGCTCCTCCTAGCTTTTGCCTTCACAGGAAAATGTCTACACAGTAGCCACACTGTATGACATACCTGAAACAAAGCAGGGCAGGAGCCCCCAGGAGATTTTCATCACACTCATGGAAAATAGAAACTTCTTCCCAGTCCAGAGGCCCCTGGAATTGCTCCTCATCCCCCTTCAGGTTGCCCAATCTCCCAGGATCATACCAGCCTGTGTCCTCCATCAACTCGATCTGTCACCTTCCAGTACTCTCTACCCGAACGCTTGCCCCCTGGATCTCATGTGTCTTTTTATTTATTTATTTATTTATTTATTTATTTATTTATTTATTTATTACAAGTACACTGTAGCTGTCTTCAGATGTACCAGAAGAGGGCATCAGATCTCATTATGGGTGGTTGTGAGCCACCATGTGGTTGCTGGGATTTGAACTCATGACCTTTGGAAGAGCAATTGGTGCTCTTAACCTGCTGAGCCATCACGCCAGCCCAATCTCATGTGTCTTACTGGCTCCTGAGTGTTGAGGTTTAGTCTTTTGCTTATATTGTAATGCTAAATACTGGGTCCCAAGACCTGTTTGTCCCCAGGGATGAGAGAGTCTGCAAGCACCCAAGTGACATACACAAGTGATGCTATGTAACTTTCCCCCCAAGTTATCCCCAATGGCTGAATAAAGACGCCTACAGCTAATGTCTGGGCAGAAGAAAGATAGGCAGAGTTCTCGGGGTTACTGGGTTTGGGATCTGAGAGACCATGAAGGGGAGAGAAAGGAGAGAGGAGGAAGCCGCCATGGGGTAGATGGGTTGTGAAAACATGGCCATGGGGGCTGGCCAATTGGAGTTAAGAGCATCCCAGCTAGAACATAGCAAGTTGTAATTTGGGGTTTGTCTTACGGTTTCTATTCCTGCACACACAAACATCATGACCAAGAAGCAAGTTGGGGAGGAAAGGGTTTATTCAGCTTACTTCCACATGGCTGTTGATCACCAGAGAAAGTCAGGACTGGAACTCAAGCAGGTCAGGAAGCAGGAGCTGATGCAGAGGCCATGGAGGGATGTTCCTTACTGGCTTGCTTCCCCTGGCTTGCTCAGCCTGCTCTCTTATAGACTCTAAGACTTCCAGCCCAGGGATGGCACCACCCACAAGGGGCCCTACCCCCTTGATCACTAATTGAGAAAATGCCCCCCAGCTGGATCTCATGGAGGCACTTCCCCAACTGAAGCTCCCTTCTCTGTGATAACTCCAGTGTGTGTCAAGTTGACACAAAAAACCAGCCAGTACAGAGTTATTGATGGGGAAATAGATGATTCTAATACCATAGAGGGTAGATATCTGCCTAGCTGTAGTGCTGATTAAGGCTTATCATAAAAATAAAAGTTGTGGGGCTGGGCGCTGGTGGCCCACACCTTTAATCCCAGCACTTGGGAGGCAATGGCAGGTGGATTTCTGAGTTCGAGGCCACCCTGTCTCAAAAAAAACCAAGGGCTGGTGAGATGGCTCAGCAGGTAAGAGCATCAAAGGCTCTTCTGAAGGTCAGGAGTTCAAATCCCAGCAACCACATGGTGGCTCACAGCCATCTGTGATGAGATCTGACACCCTCTTCTGGTGAGTCCGAAGACAGCTACAGTGTACTTATGTATAATAATAAATAAATCTTTAAAAAATATAATAAAATAAAATAAAAAAATAAATAAAAGTGTATCTTTTGCCTGGGAACTGAATGTTCAAAGGTAGGGTAGAAACCCCAATTTGAGATTAAATCCTAACTACGACACCTGAATTTCCCCTGAGCATCTGATCAAATACGGCATCATGAGAGTGGTCTTTTCTCAGTGCCTTGGTAAACTGCACTCTGAACCTGATGCCCCAACCTCACCCCAAAGTTAGAGCATTTTATTAGGTTCTGTGTGGAGGTGCGGTGCGGTCGGGGCCTTTGATCCTCGGCTCCTCGGATAATGTCTGCCATCTGTTGGTGCTCAAGAGGTTACTGAGTTTAACTTGCACTTGATGCCCCACCTCTGTTCAATACGGGTGATTAATACTCCCAGCACAGTAGCAGTCTTGGTTTTGCACCTTTTGGTTAGGAAAGCCAGTGGTTCTTAGACTACACCGTGCATCAGAAAATTTGGGGAGTCTGTGAAAACACAAGTTAATGGTATAAACATTATGGGTTTTTTTCTGAGATGCAGGGTGGAATTGCAAAATCTCCACTCTAACAAGTTGCATGATGCTGCAGGCATTCCCGAGGCAGAAGCCCCACTTGTAACATTCAAGAGCATTGAGTCAAGTTCACCTTCTATCTTATGTGCCTCTCTCTTCACCATGACTCTCCTTCCCTACCTATCTCCTAGTGGCATCAAAGGAAACCAGTGACCTAAGTTTTAGTTCTGTTCCTCACTGTAAGGAGAAGTGACTACAAAACCATCGAGGGCCAAGGTTTCTTCTACCTTCCAACCACATTTATTCTGCAAGTTACTGGCCTCCCCCAAAAATGTGTTTACTAGGGAAATGTTTGGGAAAATCACACAGTTGGATAATGCCAAAGAAAATGCATCTTAGCTCCATATTCTGCCAGGCTTCCAGCCGGTGCTTTCTGCAGCTTAGAAAGTGTGCCCAGGGCATGCTCTCTGGAAGGCTGTGGTTCACTGCAGATAACTCAGCAGCGCTCTCCCCGGCAACTGTGAGGCTGGGCATTGACTGATGTTGAACTTCAGCTCTGGGCAATTTAGAGGGAAAAGAAAGATCCAGGGCTCCCGTGACAGAAAGGGGGCTTCTCATTTACTATAGGGGATCGTGGCTGAGTGAGGAGAGGATAGTTCTGAAAGGTTTCTCATTTCCAAGGCATGTGCATGCCAAGTGCACCTCTGTGTGTATGTTTTAAATTCCATTAGAGAATTCCACTTCCTTTAGGACATCTTTCTATATTCTATACAAACTTTTGTTTTGTTTGATTTTGTGTTTCTAAGAGAGGGTTTCTCTGTGTGGCCTTGGTTGTCCTGGAACTTACTCTGTTGACCAGGCTGGCCGCAGAGATCTGCTTGTCTCTGTCTCAAAGGCTTGTATTAAAAGTGTGTGCCATCACTTCCCGGATACACCAACGTTTTATGTACATTTAAAATAGAGCAGGGCTGGAGAGGTAGTTCAGCAGTTAAGAGCACTGACTGCTCTTCCAGAGATCTTGAGTTCAAATCCCAGCAACCACATGGTAGCTCAGGGCCATCTATAATGAGATCTGATACCCTCTTCTGATATGTCTGAAGACAGCTATAGTGTACTTACATATAATAAATAAATCTTTTAAAAAAAAAAAAGCCGGGCAGTGG
>NW_022196899.1:5345691-5349653 GCF_008632895.1 Mastomys coucha
AAAAAAAAAAAAAAAAAAATAGAATGGCAGTTCTAGGCCCAGTTTTCCTCACCTTGTCTTCTGTTACTCTCCCCCAAACAAAAGTGTTACTGTCATCCTCAAAAATGCAAACATCTTGGGGGCTTGACCTATTCTACAGTCACTGTTCACTGAAATTTATTTATGCCGCACCAAGCAAGTTCTTACGAAGTTTATGTTTGCTTGTTTTGTTTTTTGTTTTTTGTTTTTGTTTTTGTTTCTGTTTTTCGAGACAGGGTTTCTCTGTGTAGCCCTGGCTGTCCTGGAACTCACTCTGTAGACCAGGCTGGCCTCGAACTCTGAAATCCACCTGCCTCTGCCTCCCAAGTGCTGGGATTAAAGTCGTGCGCCACCACTGCCCTGCCTCTTAGGAAGTTTTTAACCCAAGAGAAAAATGATTTACAGGAAATGGGCTATATGTCAGTAAAACCCATGGGTTCAGAAGCATGCCAGGCAAAAAAGCCATGGACCATCACTGGTGACCATTGTGATGACATGGATCAGCCTATGCAGGATAGCCACATGGAATTATTACCCTATCTCCTCTCTGTAGGTTAAGCTGAGGAAGTGTTAATAAAGTAATCTGGCCAGGCAGTGGTGGCACACAGATTTCTGAGTTCGAGGCCAGCCTGGTCTACAGAGTGAGTTCCAGGATAGTCAGGGCTATACAGAGAAACCCTGCCTCAAAACAACAACAACAACAACAAAAGTAATCTATATGAATGAATGCCAAAGTCCAGTTTATAATACTGTCTGGAGTTATGCAGGATGGCACTTTGGAAGCTAAAGAGTATATAGAATCTCTCTGTGTTCTTACAAGTGAACTTATACATCTGAAAGAAAGTGCGGCAGAGAGGCCAGGTCCAGTTGCCACCGGACTCTGTAGTTTTGTATGGCTGTGGAAGGACATCACAAGTTTAGAGGACCCACCTTTCTCTCAAAAGAACAGAAGCTAGGGAAGTGCTGTGTGAAAGTCCTTTTCCTCCTGGCCCAACATGATGCTGTCAGAAGAACAACTTCTTTTACCAAGTCGTAAATGCTTGAAGGATCATTGACCAGATGCGGAGAGTAATAATAACAGCTGTCGACATTTATTAAGCGCTGCCACGTGCCAGTCTCTTTGCGTGAGTTTTCACAGCCGAGGCTCTTGATGGACGGGTGCTGTTAGGACGTGCGTCTTACACGAAGAGAGCAAGGTGCAGAGAGACTTAAGGAAACACTAGGAACAGCGGAGACTGTATTTGATATGTTCAGGAACAAAATCAGTACCAAGACTGAACGCTCACCCCGTGCACGGCAAAGTGCCCTGGAGCCTCTCTGGGTGTTTGTGGGTGTAAGGGCGCGTGCGCGTGTGTGTGAGTGTGAGTGTGTGGGGGTGTCAGAGGAAAACCAACCGTGTCATTCCTTAAGCACCGTACAACCCCTTCCCAAGGGTTTCTTACTGGAGCGACTCATGTAGTAAGTTGGCCAGGGATTCCCTGTCTCTTCCTCATAGCCCAGGTATTACAAGATGTGTTCTGGGAGTCAAATTCATGCCCTTATGTTATAAGACAAGCACTATACTTGATAGATAAGCTATCTCCCCAGCCTGGTCTTCTCCCTACCATAATATTAGCTCTAGAAGATTCTTGACCGTATTTTGACATACCACATTTGTTTTATTGAGTGCTTACTAAACGCCAGGCACCTTGCGTGGGTTTTCGCACTAACCCTTCACAATGAATCTGGGCGTATTGTATTCGTGGGCACTTTGGAGGGGTGGTCACACAACCGTGTGAGGAGCAGTGACCTTGGTCAGGTGAGCAGCTCTGGCCTCTTTTGCTTCCTGCTCAAACATCGGCAGCCTCAAAGTCACTCAGTTTTTCTCTCCAGGCTAGATGCTTCTGCATGCACCGGGCCAGCATCTGGTAGTCTGATGTGCATAGGCTCCATCTTGCTTTTGCACTTCTCAGAGCCCATCTTGAGAGCTTGCTATGCCGAGGTACTGGACACTCAGTGCAAGTACAATTCTGTTTAAAAGGCCCTCACTAACGACATCTTGGCTCTGAGAATCTGCAGGAAATCATCTCTGTACCTCTGACGCATGCCAGCCAAGCATCCTGGCAGCCCATTTCTTTCACCTTTGTGTGAGTTCTGATCACCTGGTAGGGGATTGAGGACTTTAATGGTCCTCTCTGGCCCTGCCTGGAGATAAGGGAACACAATTTGCAATCAAAGCTGCAAGAAGTCAGGAGGCACTTGCCGGGGCAACTTATGACTGGCTGATGGCTGGGCTGATATTACGGATTCTTTCTGCTTTCTCTTTTCTCCCGGAGTTCTTCATGTCAGCCGCTCCGTGTCCGGGTTTTGGGGGCACCTCGTGTCTGCCAGTCACCAAGCACGGCCAGTAAACAAGCGGGGGGTGGGGGGAAGAGGGGGCGCAGCTAGCCAGCCTGGCTTCCCAGCCCAGCCCGGAGCTGCCAGACATTCTGTAGGGCGAGCTGCAATTTGGCGCCACAACTGGAAGTGCGGCTTTTGTTCAGAGCAAAAACAAGGTTTGACTGGCTCTGCTCCCGAGCCAGCCTGCCCGGGCAGGCAGAAAGGAGCCTCCTCGGCAAGGGTGTCTGTCTGTGAGCTCTGCTTTTAGTGCCGACCTTGTCCCAGCCGCCGCACAACAAAAGATGTTTCCAAGGATGCGCACCCGAGTCGCACCAGTCGCCAGCTAGAAGGAGCACGGAGTGCAACCGATACTCAGGACAGCATTTGCGCAGGTGGAAAGCGCGTTGCTGCCGGCTACTAGGGCGTTTACGACACTTGTCACCCCTGTCTGAAAAGTTGTTTCCATCCATGACTGAAAGGCCACCTTCCACCTGGACCGAGTTAGAACACGGATTTCTTTATTCTGGGAGGGAAGTTCTGGCATTGTGTAGTGTAACAGTTCACCCAGCTTTGCAGACCATAATTACGAACAGATTCTACTGCTGTTGGCATAATTTTTTTTTTTTAGGGAAGAAAAAGAATATTTATTTATGCAGTGTGCACGTGTGAAACAACCTGCCAGAGCCTGCCCTCTGCTTTCCCGCGCGTCTTGGTGGTGGCAAGTGCTGTACCTGCTGAGCCACTTCACAGACCCTCGTTTAATTTTCCAACGCCGGGATACGTGGAACACATTTACATCCAGTCACACACCACTTGAAGAAAAGTAATAGTTGAATTCCAAAGCCAGGTAGGTTAGAAGTGAGGCCCATCAGTTCAGAAAGGACTTTTGGAGGTCTGAAATAACAGCAGAGGGAATGTCTCAAATTTGCAGTTAAAATTTAATTGTTTAAATTTTAATTTTTTTATATGTGCTCTCTCTCTCCCCCCCCCACCGTGTGTGTGTGTCTCTCACACACACACACACACACACACACACACACACACACACACACACACACACGTGAGCGCATGCGCGCTAATGCCATCGGATGCCAGAAGAGGGCACCACATCTCCTCAGCTTTGACTAAGAGATGTTTGAGAGCTGCTTGTGGATGCTGGAATTGACTCCAGGTCCCCGGGGGATCAGTCAGTGCTTTTAAACACTGAGTCATCTCTTCAACCCCATTTTAACTGTGTATATGTAAGTCTGTGTCAATGTCTATGTGTGAATAGACAGGTGAGTGGCTGAGGCGAGAGGTATTGGATTCCCTGAGAGTTGGAGTTACAGGGAAATTTGAACTATCGAAGGTGGGTGATGGGAACCAAGCCCCTGTCCTGTGCAAGAGCAGTCCATGCCCTTAATAGAGTCCATCAAGTCCGTCACTCCAGCTGGAATTTCATTCTTGTAGTCTTGCTAGAATGAAAATACTGTTGAAGAAATAAGGAGACTGAAAAGATAGCTTTTGAAAACTTAATGTCGCCGGGCAGTGGTGGTGCACGCCTTTAATCCTAGCACTTGGGAGGCAGAGGCAGGTGGATTTCTGAG
>NW_022196899.1:5349951-5351634 GCF_008632895.1 Mastomys coucha
AAGAAAGAAAGAAAAGATAAGAAAATATCAAGTAGTTCTTTTTTTGTTTTGTTTTGTTTGTTTGTTTGTTTGCTCGAGACAGGGTTTCTCTGTGTAGCTCTGGCTGTCCTGGAACTCACTCTGTAGACCAGGCTGGCCTCGAACTCAGAAATCCACCTGCCTCTGCCTCCCAAGTGCTGGGGTTAAAGGCGTGCGCCACCACTGCCCAACCAAGTATTTCTTTCTTAAGCTTAATTACTCTTTTCCCGAGAGTACATTTTACATTTTCAGAAATGGGGGTTACTAGACATCACTGAATTAAATATGGCCAGTATAACCAAGGAACTGAATTAAAAAAAAAAAAAAAGATAGCAGGTGGTGATGGTGCATGCCTTTGTTCCTCAGCACTTAGCAGGCAAAGACAGGTGGATCTCTGAGTTTGAGGCCAGCCTGGTCTACAAAGTGAGTTCCAGGACAGTCAGGGCTACCCTGACTAAGAAACTCAGTCTTAAACAAACAAACAAGATATATTTTGGTGTGTATGTATATGTACATTTTGCCTGTATCTATGCATGTATGTATGTGTACCACATGCATGGTAGGTGCCAGAGGAGGTCAAAATACTATTTCAGATCTGTCCAGAACTGGAATCACAGGGAGTTTTAGCTACTGTGTAGGTGCTAGGAACCACACCTCGCTCCTCTGCAAGAGCAGCAACTGCTCACAACTCCCAAGCCACTTCTCTAGACCTAAAATGGATTTTTTTTTAGCTTTATGTAATTTTAGTAGCTACCATATGGGTCAATGCAGCTTTAAAGAATTGTAAAGGGTGAATTTGCCCACAAATCTGGAATAAAACGTCACATAAAGTGATATATTGGGCAGCATTCTGGTATTCATGCCCCTGTTTGTAATCTCTTCACTTTAAAAGCATGACCGTAAGGACAAGGCTGTAGTGATGGACGGGATCTCCTAAGACTAGGTTTCGAAGCACCCCTTGGATAGACTTGAGCATCCCTGTTGGATGTTCATCCTTGGTGCTGAAGGAAGCTAGAAGCCACGATGCTGCCACCTACTCTAAGCTGAGAACCAGCCGGCAAGTGACCTCAGCCATAAGCACCCAGGAAAGAGCCAGGACCCGCAGACAAATGACTGTCAAAGAATGAATGGCTGCCAGCAGCCACCAGAGCTTGAAGGGCGGTGGACTCTACCAGCACGTGCCCTGAGGGAGCTGCAGTCCTGGCCGGCACTTGACTGCACCATGCCTGAGTTCTGCGACCACAGCTCATTTCATTTGAGATGACAGGTGTCTGCTAACTGAAACCGCTGAAGTCAGGGGTAGTTTGTCACACAGCAGTTCATTTTAACATGGTCACGTTCATCTGAAGTGCCTGTGTACCAAGGGATGGATTGCGAATGGCCCCAAAGGTTCATGTGTTGAGCCTCAGCCCTTAGGGTAGGCTCAGGCAAGCTTCAGGTCTTTAGGGATGGTCCCTTAGGAGAGATTTCCTGGGCCAAGGCTTTCTAGCTTTTCGTGTTTAAAGGTGAAATTTTTTTTTCAAAACACACTTCTGCTATTTTTCATAGGGTATAGCTATAGCTAGATGCCACGCACACTGCGTGATGGCGGTATTTGAGGCAAAAACTTCAAGGAAAGTCAGTCTCCTGCCTCCGCAAACTCAGAGGTAGCCCAGATATGTATTC
>NW_022196899.1:5352390-5353610 GCF_008632895.1 Mastomys coucha
TTTGTCAAAGCCGAATCCCGTGCCCACCTGGCCAGAACCCATCGTCCCGCGGAATAAGGGACCCCCCCACCCCACGCAAGAAACCCCAGTCCGCGGCAGCTAGATGTGCTGTTTCAACCTTGCTTCAGTTACTTGGTGATACCAGTGAAAAATGCACTAGTCCCCTACAGACAAAGCTGCCAACAGTGAGATCGAATGCGATGAAGTACCCCTTGAAGGAATATTCCACTGTGGACATCGCCCTGTGGCGGTGACATCTCTGACTCTCGAGTCTGCGGTTGCTTTGCTCGCACTGCCCTACGAACTGCTTTCATTGTGGCTGGGAAGAAGAAAGAGTAGAGATCCACGGTGCCCATGGAGCTGATTCATTTCTCTCTGTCCCTGCTTTCTAGCCATGGTGTAATAATTGATTCTCCTGGTCAATCATTCTGGGAAAGCCTCTGCAGACTCGGAGGAAGGTGAAGCAGCCTGAAGGTCAGAAGGAGGATCTTTCTTTGTGGTTTCTTAACTCGGAGAAGCCTGCTCATGCCTTGCCAATCCCAAGATGGCGAAGATGAGACTCTTACGTGTCATTGATGTCGGTGACAGAGGGGGCTGACAAACTGTGCTCCGGCTTTGCAGTAGGAACTCAGTAAAGTCGTCAGGATTTTCCTGCCCTCTGTGTTTCTGTAATTCAAAAGGAAGTTAATCAAAGGAAACATATTCAAAGAGTGATTGCACGGTCTTGGGATTGATAGCCAGGAAGCACCTGCACGTTTAGAAGAGACTTCTGAGCTCCAGGGTGGGTCAGAGTATACAGTTCTGGATTCCGAGATGTCCCTATGGTAGTCCCTAAAGAGGCCTGTTAGGCATAGAGCATCTGAGACCAACTCTGTCTGGTTACTGGGTCCCTCCAGCCCTCTACCGAGATAGGAAAGGGTGGGAGGTGGGGTATTGATGGACTGGGGCTGTTTAAGTGCAGCCACTGATGTGACCGTACATTTTGTAAAGATTACCCCTGCCTCCTTCCCTTGAACAACTTCTATTCAGTTCCCCTCAGATTAGCCTGTGAGCTTATTTCCACCCAACAGGGATAGGGTGGTTCATTTAACCAGGCATATCTTGCCTCTTTCCATTCCTAATTGTACACACTCCATTGCAACGTTCTTACAAATAACAAAATGCACCCGCAAGCTCCAGAATTTAGTGGTTTGTGGTTGTATTGTTGCTTTTTTTTTTTT
>NW_022196899.1:5354245-5355993 GCF_008632895.1 Mastomys coucha
AAAAAAAAAAAAAAAAGAAAGAAAAAAAGAAAAGAAAAGAAAAGAAAGGTTTATTTATTTATTTTATGTGTATGAGTACACTGTAGCTATACAAATGGCTGTGAGTCATCATGTGGCTGCTGGGAAATGAACTCAGGACCTCTGCTTGCTCCAGCTCCACTCGCTCCGCCCCACTTACTCCGCCCCGCTCTCTCCCGCAGAATATACTGTAGCTGTCTTGAGACAGCACCAGAAGAGGGCGTCTGATCTCATCACGGTTGGTTGTGAGCCTCCATGTGGTTGCTGGGATCCTAACTCAGGACCCACGGAAGAGCAGTCAGGGCTCTTAACCTGCTGAGCCATCTCGCCAGCCCCGGGGACCAGATTCTTTCTCATGAAACTTTATTGTCAGGTTTCTGTCACGGTCTGCCTCAGAACTCACTTCTTTGTTGCTGGGTCCAGGTCACTTCTTTCATTTTCAGATGTGTATTTAGAGTGGAATGTGCTGCTGCCCATCCCAGAGAGCTTCAGGTGAGGCTGACAGGCTTCCAGTCCTGGCTCATGCTGCCCCCACACCCCCATAGCCCCACTCACCTTAGGCAGTTATCAGGAAGTGTCTGAGCCCTGTCTCTGCTCCTTGAAGAAGGATGTGGAACTGAGATCCTGCAAGCTGTTGGGGTGTTGCCCTCTGACCTCGGGACTAGCCAAGGAGGACAGAAATACAGGGAAAAAGAGAGTCTGAGAACCCAGACAAATGAGCCGCTCATGTGGGGCCAATGGCAGGTGCCAGGTGGCTTGTCTAGCCAAAGAGTTTGCCTGTGCAGGAAACCTACAAGAGCTTGTGAATGTGGCAGTGGCCATTGTCTGTACGAAACACATTTGCTGGCTGTGTGTTGTGGAATACTATTCTCAAGGCGTGCCATAGGCATTGCTCCCTAAGCTCTTGCAGCTATAATTATCTGCAGGAGACCCACACGAGATCGGGCCCATTAATGCTCTGTCACAGGGGCAGCAGAGGCTCATAGGCCTTACTCCTCCCAAGGATATGTGAACAGTTAATGGTTGCAGGCATAATGTTTTTGTGTACTGTGTAAACATCATCCTTGTGTTATTCAAACGCTGATTTCTCTGTCCCCGTATTTTGTTTTAACCCAGACACAGCACTATAGTACTTATGTCTAGAATCTCCTGTCTCAAGTTTGTGTAGACAATTCTTTGCCTTGTCAATAAATGCTGATCACCCAGTGGCCAGGCAGAAGAGAGAATAGGGCAGAACTTCCGCTAGCTAGGAAAAGAAGAGAGAGAGAAAGAGAGGGAGGGGGAAGGGAGATTAAGATCTGTCATGAAGAAGAGGGAGTAAAGCGTTCATAGAGTTCAGCAGAACTGAAAGCCATAATGCAAGCGTTATTGGGATCACGGCTGGGAGGTGGCCAGATTAGGGAATTAAGATAGGCTGCCCAGAAATTGAAGTTTGAAAATAAATCTTGGTCTCTCTGTGTCGTTATTAGGAACTAGCTAGGATAAAGAAATAAAAGCACCATATTAATTTAATACATATATTTATATTAAAAATAACATTTATAAGTGGTAGCTGGGAGGAAAAGTTCATGAGCTTCTCCTCAGGAAAGGAAAGGTGTTAGTGATGGTGATGGTGGTGGTGGTGGTGATGGTGATGGTGGTGATGGTGGTGGTGATGGTGAGGGTGGTGATGGTGGCGGTGATGGTGGTGGTGGTGATGGTGGTGATGGTGGTACTGGTGGTGATGGTGG
>NW_022196899.1:5356838-5360679 GCF_008632895.1 Mastomys coucha
TGGTGGTGGTGATGGTGGTGATGGCGATGGTGCTGGTGGTGGTGGTGGTGGTAGTGGTGGTGGGTTTTAATTGTTCCTTGGGAGGGCCTCTGCTTGTAACTGCCCTAAGTGCCTATACTCCTGTAAGTAACCCCCTATGAATACTGCACAGCTCAGAGCCTGACACACTTGGGGGACCAATTCAACTAGCAAGCATAGGAAGTTTGGCATGCAGAACCACGCCCCTCCCCCCCTGGCTCTGGACCAGGCAGAGCAGTGTGGGCTGGCAGCCTTTTGGAAGTGGGGAGGTGTAGGATGGCTTCATGGCAGTGTCTCTCCTCATGCCACTGGGTCCAACATTGTTGTTGTTTAAGATTTATTTTATTTTATATGCATGTGTCTCCTTAATGTGTCCTTGAATACACACACACACACACACACACACACACACACAATGTGCATGCAGGTGCCCACAAAGGCCAGAAGAGGGCAATAGACCCTAACTTGAGTTACAGGGACTATAACTGTAACCTGCCCTGCCCAGTGTGGGTGCTGGGAATTGCATCTAGACCCTCTGTGAGAGCAGCAAGTGCTCTCAACTGCTGAGCATCTCTCTAGCCCCCCAACACTGATTTTTTTGAGGCGGCAGTTGATACAAGGGATGGATTATTTTTCTGCCTCATTGGACCTTATTAACACTTTTCGGTAATATCATTAAGCTGCTGAGTATTGCAATCCACTGGTCCTTGCTTGAAATGATGGGTATTGTGAAAGGGTTCTGCCACAAACACCACAGGCTCTGAGCGCCTCACAGACAGAGAGTAATATCTGATGTGAAAGACCGTCGAGAGGCATGAGGGTGGACAGACATTCCACGAAAGGTGTAAGACGCAGGCACAGCTGTAAAATTTCTGGGGAGTGATGGTATGGCAAAATGTAGATGCTACCCAAGAAAGGGAATAAAACTCCCACCATAGTCTATGTCTGTAAATGTTAATGCCATGCTTAGACTTTTTAATAAAAGTACCTTGGGCTGGAGAGATGGCTCAGCGGTAAAGAGCACTGATTCTCTTCCAGAGGTCCTGAGTTCAATTCCTAGTTACTACGTGGTGGCTCACAACCATCTATAATGGGTTCTGGTGCCCTCTTCTGGTGTGTCTGATGACAGCAACAGTGTACTCACATATATATAAAATAAATAAATCTCTAGAAAAAAAAAAAGTACCTTGTATGGGTGAAAAAAGATATGCATCATATACCACAACACAAGGGTGCAGATGCTCATTCGCTGGTGACAGTGCACAAACAGGTTCAATAAGCCACACATTCGGAAAAAAAAACCAAAACTTTATTAAATACTAAAAATGATGCTCCCAGAAACCAGAAGATTATTAAATGAAAATTCCAATGGCAGAGATAAGCTATGTCCCCGTGAGATATTGGACAAGGATGCCCCCCCCAGGCTCCCAACAATACAGGCCACTGCCATTGCTGCTGGTGACCCAGCAAAACTGGATGGTCAGCCGCTATTGCTAAAGACGTCGTGTGCCTTGACAAGAAGAAATCAAACCGGGACTGAGCTAGAAGATTCATCTCTGTTAGCCAGCTTTTATATTGCTGGAAGATGCTGAACGCCCTACTAAAGGAAAATCGTGGCCAATAATCTTACTTGGCTACAGGCCCTGCATCTTAGTTTCTTTTTTTGATGCTGTGAAGAGATGTGACCAAGGCAACATATAGAAGAGAGAGTTTATTGGAGCTTACAGTTTCAGAGGGGGTAGTCCATGGTGGGGCACATCAAACCAGGCAAGCAGCATGGCTCTGAAGCAGTAGCTGAGCGATTACGTTGATCCACAAGCAAGAGGCAGAGAAAAAGAGAACTAACTGGGAGCAAGTGGGCTTTTGAAACCTCAAAGCCCATCCCTAGTGACACACCTCTTTCAACAAGGCCCCACTTCCTAATCCTTCCAAAACACTTCCACCAATTCGGGAATAAATATTCAAATACATGAGTGCATGGAAACCACTTTTATTCAAAATGCCATATGCTTTGTGTTACACTATAAACTCACCAGGAGAGTGGGCTGAGCAAGTAGGCAGAGAGAGCAACCATCCGTAATGAGATCTGACGCCCTCTTCTGGAGTGTAGGAAGACAGCTATAGAGTACTCAAATATAATAAGTTGTCGCCGCCTCACCGACCAGTGGAAATGAGGAGACAACCACGAACTCTTCTCCAAGAAGTTTATTCAGGAACCTTGTCATTCATTCATTTTCTCATTTTCTCCTTCTTCTCTTCTCTTCTCTCTCTCTCTCTCTCTCTCTCTCTCTCTCTCTCTCTCTCTCTCTCTCTCTCCTCTTTCTTCTTTCTCCTCCCAGCCCCCAGCACTCACAGGTTAAATACTTTCCCTAGTTCCAATCAGCATCGGCTACGCAGCAAATCATAATAGGCTGCGGGAAATCATGCCAGCTTACATCACAAACTGGAGGTACTCAGCTTTTCCAAATAAGGGCTTGTTTATCACAATGCTTTAGGGTGGCATCTGCGGCTCTCCACAATAAATAAATAAATCTTTAAGAAAAAAAAAAAACAAAACCAAAACTGCTTTCTAAACAAGTATGGTTTTGCCCACAGGTTGTTGTGTAAGACTCTGACAAGCCTAAGCTTACTGGGGACCCCTGAAGGAGAGGCAGCGACCTCGGGCAGCCCAGTGTGACTTTTAAACTTATTGGTCCTTAGGAATGAGGTAGTGTAGAAATTAAACAAAACGGAGATACCTCATTAAAAATACCAGAAAGCAAGGAGGTCCACTTATCCTTAAGACAAAGGGTTTTAGAAGAGTTTACAGAGCAAATACCCATCCCCAAGGACTGCACATCTCCAGGAGACATCCCCTGGAGAGAGGATGTCCCCAACCCCTCCCTCACAGGTATCTTATCCTCACCTGGAGGAGAAAGGTCAATAGGAACTAAAGAACAATGAAGAAGGGTTTCTCTGTGTAGCCCTGGCTGTCCTGGAACTCACTCTGTAGACCAGGCTGGCCTCGAACTCAGAAATCCGCCTGCCTCTGCCTCCCAAGTGCTGGGATTAAAGGAGTGTACCACCACCGCCTGGCAAAGCACACACTTTTTATACCATCCCAGCACAAAGGTTTACAGCATGAGTTGGTTATCTCTCATTGGTGGAGCCCATTGTCTTTTGTTTCCATTGACCTTTATGCCCCAGGTGAGGGGGAAATACCAATTGCATGTAGGAGGGGTTGGGGGGTGGAAATCCAGCCTCCCGGGGATGTTTCCTGAAACCCTGCATTTCTTGGGGATGGGTGTTTGCTCTGTAAACCATTCTGAAGCTCTGCCTTTAAGCAAAATGGACATTCCTTTCTCCTTGGTATTTTTATGAGGTATCCCTATTTGCTCAATCTTACAGGTGGATGTCCATGGTCCCTGCTGCTGCTGGCCACTATGGGCAAGGAAGCTTCTTTTCCAGTGCTGTGAGTGACTGAAGACTCAGCCAAGAATGAGAGTGAGAGACACTGAAGGTTCTGTGACCCGACCCCCTTCCGCTAACAGAGAAGCAGTCCAGACAGCAAGCCCTGGAGGAGAGTCCTTTAAAAATGTGATAAAGATGGTGAAGTGTAGCTCTTCACAGCTGATGGCTTTTAGTGGGAGGAGTTGGGGGAAGGGAAGAACTCAGTTTTCTTTAAGGGGCTGGCCACAGGGAGTTTGACCATGTTCCACTGAGTATATAAACAAAACAAATTGAACTTGGTATATTTGGGGAGGGGGCACTAGGGTGGGAGTGTGGACCTGGGAGGAATGGGAAGTGAGTATGATCAGAGTGTGTTGTATGAAATTCCCCCCAA
>NW_022196899.1:5360689-5362141 GCF_008632895.1 Mastomys coucha
AAAAAAAAAAAAGAGGCAAGGGTTAGTTTTGGCCACATGGCAAGTTGAAGCCAGCCTAGGCTACAAGAAACATTGTCTCAAAATAAAATAAAATAAAATGAAAACTTTAATTTGTAATTTAAAATTATGTTTATTCCTTTGTTTATTCATTTATTTTGTGTGTATTGAGCGAGGCACAGCATGAGTGTAGAGGTCAGAAGAGACTTTCAGGAATTGGCTTACTCAGTCTACAATGTGGCATCAGGGCTTAAGCCCCTGTCATAAAAGGCAGACGGCCAGTGCCTTTCCTTGCTGAGCCATCTCACAGGCCCCTATCAACATTCTAAAAGTGAAACTGGACAGTCTTTTGCTAAGGACCAGCCTCAGCTTAGACAGGAGTTCTGTCTTCATACACCCCAGAGGAGGGCATCAGATCTCATTACAGATGGTTGTGAGCCACCATGTGGTTGCTGGGATTTGAACTTGGGACTTTCAGAAGAGCAGTCAGTGCTCTTAACCCTCTGAGCCATCTCTCCAGCCCTTTAAAGCCATTCTCATAACTATGTATGAGCTATATTACATGCATATTCATGAAGTAAGGAGATTTTTTTCTTTTTACCTCCCAAATCTTTTGTGGAATGGATCTCTATTTTAGTGTATCTCTTCTCATCTCCCCATGATTGACTAGACAAGCCCACAAGGTGTTGGGTAATTTGATCAAAAGGTTGGTCTTTAGGATGCTGGTCATTTGTTAGTGCACTGTCTTAGGGTTTCCATTGATGAGAACAGACACTATGATCAAGGAAACTCTTTTCTTTTGGTTTTTCGAGACAGGGTTTCTCTGTGTAACCCTGGCTGTCCTGGAACTCACTCTGTAGACCAGGCTGGCCTCAAACTCAGAAATCTGCCTGCCTCTGCCTCCCAAGTGCTGGGATGAAAGGTGTGAGCCACCACTGCCCAGCCAAAGGAAACTCTTATAAGGGACATTTACTTGGGGCTGGCTTACAGGATCAGAGGTTCGGTCCTTTATCATCATGGCCTGGCAGCATCCAGGTAGACACAGTGCTGAAGAAGGACCTGAGGGTTCTACATCTTGATTCAAAGCCAATCAGGAAGAGACTGCCTTCCAAGCAGCTAGGAGGAGGGTCTCAAGCCCACATCCACAGTGATACACTTCCTTCCACAAGGCCACACCCACTCCAACAAGGCCACACCTCCTAAGAGTGCCACGCCTTGGGCCAAGCAGATTCCAACCATCACATGAACATATGGGGAAGTGCCCTGGTTTATCTCCACAGGAAATGATATTAAAATCTGGGAATGAGCCAAGTGGTGGTGGCCCATGTCTTGACTCCTGAAGGGTAGGAGAAAAATTTATTTAGTAGAAATATATAGTGTATAAGCTTTTGAAAGGCTGGAGAATCTTAGAATGTATAATGTATAACTTTTACCTAAAAGGGGGCATGGAAAACC
>NW_022196899.1:5363066-5368915 GCF_008632895.1 Mastomys coucha
CCCCGGTTTAAAGGAAAAAAACCTTTAAATACCCTACACTTCTTGTGCTCTGAGTCGAACTCCTCTGCACCTGCGTGGGTTATGAGCTCGGCCCCAGTGCACTGGCTTCCCCAATAAACCTCGTGTGTTCACAGCAAGATCGGTCTCTCGTGAGTTATTAGGTGGTCGTGTCGTCCCGAGACTTGAGTGAGGGTCTCCCTAGCTCTGGGTTCCTTTCACTCCCAGTAGCAGGGAAGAAGAGGTAGCTGTGTCTCTGTGAGTTCGAGGCCAGCCAGTTCTACAGAGTGAGTTCAAGGACAGCCAGGACTACACAGAGAAAACGCTAACTGGAAAAAACAATAACCAAAAAGTGTGAATGATCCATTTTGTATGGCAGACGTTAAGAGATGATGACTGTGGCTCAGAGCCTGGAAAAGCAAGACAGACTTGGGACTTTGGGAAGTAGAAGCTGCCAATGAGCTCTGCTCTCTTTCTGGAGAAGTGGACATGCTGGAGACACATGCCAAACACACATGCCAAACACCCAGGGCTTGGCAGCAGAGCTTGTCTGAAGGGGCTTGCTGATGAAGATGATCTTGCATCACCCTTTAGAAGTGAATTGGCTAAGGAGTGAGAAATACGGACAACCTACTGCGGACTGAACGCGGCACCGTGAACCACTCCAGCAGAGAGCTGTCTAAGGCTAGTCGGGGTGGAAGACAGAAAATAAGAACATTTGGCAAAGGAACTTTCTCCACACTGCTATGAGAGGAAGCAGTCCAGATTTAAGGGTTTGTTCCTTTGTTTAGATTTATTTTTGTGCGTTGTTTGTGTGCCTGCACACGCGCATGCGTGCACATGTCCATCACACCCTGGGGAATATGCCCAAGGAGGGCAGGAGGGGGTCTGGGAGTCCTTGGAACTGGAGTTCCAGGCAGTTGTAAATATAGCAGCTGTGGTGCTGTGAAACAAACTCGTGTCCTCTGTAAAAGCAGAATATTTGTTACTTTCCTTTGCTGTGTTAATATCTGATAATGAAGACAGCATAAGGAGGAGTTTATGGTCCCAGAGGGAGAGTCCACAGTAAAGGGAAGGGATGGCAGCAGGCAGCTGGAGCGGGCAGCTGGAGCGGGCAGCTGGAGCGGGCAGCTGGAGCGGGCAGCTGGAGCGGGCAGCTGGAGCGGGCAGCTGGAGCGGGCAGCTGGAGCGGGCACCTGGAGCGGGCAGCTGGAGCAGGCAGCTGGAGCAGACAGCTAAGTGGCCATATCTCTAACCACAAACAGCAAGCCGAGAGAACTGGAAGTGGACAAGCTTGTGAGCCCTTCAGAACTTACCTCAGAGGCACGCTTCCCAGACAAAGGCTGGACCACCTCCCCAAACAGCAGCACCAACTAGGGACCAAGTGTTCAAGTACCCGAGCCCATGGGGGCCATTGCTCACTCAAACCACTACAAGTTGCAGGTGTAGTCAACCTCGGAGTCATTTCTCCAGCCTGCTATCCTCGTTTTTATTTTTAGACGTGGCTCTAGGCTCCTGTATTCTGAATTCGTGGGATTATCTGTGACAAAACTTGTTTTTAAGAAATGACATATTTCACAGATAATGTTGTTAGAAGCTTTACATACTACTGTAACTTGCTTACTTTTATTTCTGGATCTAGGTCAAGATATTTAATAACCGTCCTGCTAGAACCGCTGCGTGCGGAGGAAAGTGTTTTAGTTGAATTGGGACATATGAACAATGTTATCTTAATTGCGCAGTGTGCTATATCTGCTGGCTCTGTTTGACTGGTTAAGCAACAGCTTTACAGGGAAATAACTAATAAGATACTCAGTTTCTTCATTCAAAAGTTAAAAAGCATCAGACTTTCCAAGTGCAGAGTATTGATAATGAGACAAGAGATTGCTTTTTTTGATTTTTTGGTTGCTTTTAAGTCCGGATAGCCATTCTGGAACTGAGATGTGTAATATCTGAAATTCACAGCTCACTGGAAGCGCTCAATAGTAGATCTGATCAGGTAGAAAAATTGGTGATTTGAAGGGAGGGTGATGGAGACCGTCCATCCAGAGAAGGAGAGACAGTAATGTGAAAACTCACAAGGACCACTGCATACACGGTGCCCATCCCAGGGGAGGAAAAGCTAAGCCCTCCCACACAGACAGGAAGTGGACGGAGGGGGAGGGGGAGGGGGAGGGGGTGGAGGGTGTTGCGCTTGTGAGGGAAACAGTATAACTGTGGAATGGATGTGGCGTTTCCTTTTGAGGTGACAGAAAAAAAAAAACACCAGACCACACACTTTGAAATGCTAAACTTTATATTCTGTAACTTTCATTTCTTTAAAAAGAAGAAAAATTATGGAGAAAATGTAGGTAAATGATGTTACGTACTAACTGACAACTATAAGGAAGTTATCATTTCTGGAGTTGCTGGTTTTTTTCAGCTTTTTGTTACATGTAATTTGCTGTCATTTCTTTTACTCTAAAGATGCTCTTACCAAATAACCTATTTTATACATTTTCTCCCAAATTGCTTCTTAGACATGAAGCTTCTGGACTCACCAGACCAGGATGCCCCCAGAAACTTTTCAAGATTAGGGAATTCTGTCACCAGAGCGGGTGTGCTCTGTTCCGAAGGGGCCTGGTTCTCAGAATTTCAAGAAACACTCCCCTCCCCCCACCCAGTCCTCAGTTTCCTCCTGAGAGACCCCTCTATTTCTTCTCACATCGTACATGGCTCTAATCCTCAATTAGCTTCCTATGGCTCCTTTAGTTCTCTACTATCACTAGATTGTTTCAGAGTTTTTTGTTTGTTTTGTTTTTCTTAAGATTTTTTTTTAAAGATTTATTTATTTATTTTATTTGTATGAGTACACTGTAGCTGTACAGATGGCCGTGAGCCATCATGTGGTTGCTGGGTATTGAACTTGCTCCGGCCCCACTTGCTTCAGCCCCACTCTTTCAGGCCTGGCTCTCTCTGGCCCCCGCTCGCTCCAGTGTAATACACTGTAGCTGTCTTCAGATGCACCAGAAGAGGGTGTCAGATCTCATTACGGGTGGTTGTGAGCCACCATGTGGTTGCTGGGATTCGAACTCAGGACCTTCAGAAGATCAGTCAGTGCTCTTACCCACTGAGCCATCTTGCCAGCCCCTTTTTTTTTTAAGATTTTTAAATTTATTTTATGTATACGAGTACACTGTAAGCTGTTTTCAGACACACCAGAAGAGGGTGTCAGATCCCATCCCAGATCCCAGTCACAGCTCACTGGAAGCACTGTTAGCCACCATGTAGTTGCTGGGAATTGAACTCAGGACCTTTAGAAGAGCAGTCAGTGCTCTTAACCGCTGGGTCATCTCTTCAGTCCCAGAGCTACTTTTAACGTTATTTACTTATTCGTGGTTTGCTTGTTTACATACTGTCTCTTGTAGCCCAGGCCAACCTTGAAGTTACTGAATAGCTGAGGGTGACCTTGAATCTCTAATCCTCCTTCCTCAGCTGGGATTACAGGCAAGGGCCACCATGGGGAGGCTTGACTACTCCAGAGTTTCACAAAGCATTCATTTCCAGTGGCCCTTCAACTTCCAGGGCCATGGTGCTATAACTCTCCCCCCACCCCCCCGCCCCATCTCTTCTGACTCCAGCATCCATCCCAACCTCTCTGACCTCTCTGTTCATCTCCTCTTTCATCTTTCTGTCAAAGAAAGGGCCTTCTTCAAACTGTGCCAGCACCTGCTTCATCCCCTAACCTCAAAGCATGCTTACCTATGCAGCTCATTGCCCTCACTCTGGACCCTTCACCTCACTGGATCCAGCTCCAGGGTCGTCCGCGGAAAGGCTTCCCACCTCCCTCTGCAACATAGATGTCCCTTGCTGGCCTTGGTGAAGAGCAGTGAGCATTTTAAATAGTTCATGCCTGTTCATCATCAGCAAGAATAATTTGCACTATTTCTGTATATGTGAATGTATAAAAACATTTATGTGCACTCATTCATGGGTATATATATATATATATATATATATCTACATAATAGTATATATGATTTCAATTTATTTTCTCAAGAACTATTCATCTCTAAACACGCTCAAGGCTGGGATGATCCTCATTCATTTACATTTGGAAGTCCCCGTGTTTTGCTTACAGTGTGTGCACAGCCCTGTATTTTTACACTCTTTTGGAGTAGAATTCTTTTCTTTAAGGGTATCAGTCACTGAAAAATAAAACCACCAGCAGAACATGATTAAGAATATTAATGTTAGAAAGAAGTGTCTGAAGCAGACAAGGGACTTTTGCCATCCCAACGGGGGGCCCTGGTACCTCCTGTTCTCTGCCACTGGACAAGGGCTGGAGTGATGGACGCTCTCACTGCCCACCCGGTTCATGTTGTCAGGGACGGACTGTGAGGCTGCAGCTCTGTAACACAGCCATATTAAAAATGAGCACAGGAAACACTTGGCTTCCTCTCTGCTCTGCCCAGTGACGGCTTCAGAGAGGCCAAGGCTTCCCTGAAGGGCTGCAGAGAAAGCAGCAGGTGCCTTGTTGTACCAGAAATCTCAGAATGTGGGAAGAACACCCTGAAATGGAGCCGGGCATGGTGTTGATTGTCTGTAAGCCCTGCACTCAGGAGGTGTGGGGGGAATCAAGTGTTCAAGGTCACTCTCTGCTGTATTGTGAGTTCTGGGCTCCGGTGAGTTACTTGAGACCCTAGAACAAACAAACAAAAGCAACCCAAAGCCCAAGCAAACAAGTTATGTTCTATTTTGTGTAGGGGACTTAAAGGGGGAGCTTCTCTCTCTCTGGGAGCTACGGATGTTAGAGACTATAACTTTATGGGGAAGCTGATGGAAAAGGATGCTTAATTTTAATGTAACTCTAATAACATTCAATAACTGAAACTTTCGTTTCAATGTTTCATCATTTCCTTCAGCTTGTCCTGCCTTCTGACCCTTCTTTCTTTCTTTCCTTTCTCATCTTCCTTCCCTCCTGTCTTAGTCTGTGTTCCACTGCTGTGAAGAGACATCACAACCATGGTACCTCTTATAAAGGAACACATTTAATTGAGGCTGGTTTACAGTTCTGAGATTCAGTCTACCATCCTCATGGCCAGAGTCAGGGCAGCACACAGGCAGACATGGTGCATGGAGCTGAGCGTCCTACATTTCTCTGGCCCCCATAGGCTTGTAGTCATAAAATAATGCAAAGTGCACTCAGTTCCACTTCAGAAGTCCCCAGAGCCTATCACCGTCTCAACCTTGTTTAAAAGTTCAAAGTCTCTTCTGAGATCTTGTGACCTCATAACTGTAATCCCCTATAAAATCAAAATTAAAAAAATATATATATATCACATAACTTCCAATGTCTAGTGGCAGAGGATATACATTGCTGTTTCCAAAACATAGGGAAGCAACCATAGTGAGGACCAAAGCAAGACAGAAAACCAGCTGGGCAAACTTTAAAATCTGCATCTGTCTTTGATGTCACAATGTTCTACAGATCGCCAGTTCTTTTCAGCTCTGGTGACCGCGACACATAACTTTTTCTCTTGGGCTGGTTCCACTCCCTTGTTAGCAGCTCTCCTTGGCAGGCATTTCCCTGGCTCTGGTGTTTCCAACATCTTGGGATCTCCAAGACCATACAGGTTTCACCTTCACAGCTTCCATGCAGGAACCCCCAGGAACGCCTTTGCCATACACTTGGCCTCCCTCAGGAACTTTTCCTTAGTCCCAGGGGGAGATTCCACAACCTCTTCTATCCTTGACTCGAAAGCTAGAGCCCTGCAGCCGAAGCTGCCTAGTTCTGCTGCTCGATAGAGCTGGAACTTGGTCCCCTCGTTCAGTGACATCCTCACCACCTTTCTTTTTTTTGGGGGGGGGGG
>NW_022196899.1:5368931-5392589 GCF_008632895.1 Mastomys coucha
TAGACCAGGCTGGCCTCGAACTCAGAAATCCACCTGCCTCTGCCTCCCAAGTGCTGGGATTAAAGGCTCATACCAGGCTCCCTCCACCTTTCTGTCCCCTTCCAAGTGCTGGGATTAAGAGGAGCACCACCACACCTGGCCCTTAAATTTCTCTTTAATTCCTCTCACAGGATGGAAAGGCAGCCGCATGGGGTCCTGCCCTGAGGTCACCGCTCCCTTCAGTCCATGAACACCCAGCTTTGCTTTAATCTCTTCATCTCCTTGAACTCAGGACTTGGCTCCATTCCACTTCGTGGTGTCCCTCTCCTCCTCAAATTGTACTTTTTGTATTTTTTCCTTGCTCAGTTTGCTCTGCATAAGAGTGACTGCTGATAACCACAGGACAGAGTCTATGCTGGGCTGTTTTGAGTTTTCTTCTGTCATTGGAATCCATCCAGAATCCTTCACTTTACCTTCAAAATGACTTTTTGGACAAGGGCAAAAAGCAGTCTCATTCCTCACCAAAACACCACAAAAGCAGTCTCTAGGTCACATAGTCAAATGCTTCTCTTCTGAAACCTCTTGAGCCAGGTCCCTACAGTTCAAACCACCCTCAGCACCAATGTCTTCCTTGTTCCTGCTAGAATGCCCCATCAAGCCCCATTTAAAGCATTCAACTGTCTTTCTAAGCCAACATCCCATAATCCACATTTCTCCGAACAGAGGCAGGGTCAGGCCTATCACAGCAATACCTGAGTCCCTGGTATCAAGTTCTGTGTGAAGGTTTTATTGTTGTGACGAGACACCATGACCAAGGCAACTCTTACAAAGGAAAACATTTCATTGGAGCTAACTTACAGTTTTAGAGGTTTAGTCCATCATGGCAGGAAGCATGGCAGCATGCAAGCAGACGAGGTGCTGGAGAGGTAGCTGAGAGTTCTACATCTTGATCTGCAGGCAGCAGAAGGAGACTGAGACACTAGTCCTTGCTTGAGCTTCAAAGGCCACCCCCAGTGAAACACTTCCTCTAGCAATGCCATGTCTATTCCAACAAGGCGACACCTCATAATGGCCAAGCATTCAAACACAGGAGTCTATGGGGGCCATTCCTATTCAAACCACTATATTTCTTCTCTCTTCTCTTGGCCCCAAGTCTGCTTGTACAGTGTCTGGGTACCTGAGCCTTTATATTGCCTGCCTGGCAATATAAAGAAACAACAGCCTGCTTGGGGCAGAACATGTTCATGAACCTAGAAAGGATTTTTAGAGAGACCCATAAGCAAGAGATGAGTTGCAGCAGGTGCTGGGAGCAGAGTGGGGTTAACCTAAAGTCTGCACTCTGGTAGTCTGTTCCTTTCTGTAACAGACTTCTTACCATGGGTTGTGCTGGGCACTGAGCTGAATATCCAAGCTGGGAAGGGGCAGAAGGCATCTAAGCAGACTGGCAATTCATAGTACTTGTGAACATGCCCCCTTTTCTACAAAAGTATGCTTAGGGATGGGTGGACACTGTCTGCTTGCTTCTGTGTGAAAGGGACCTTGGGCCAGCGCTCCCAGGCTACAGCAAGCTCTGCTGTTTGGAAAATCCACACCCATGGTGGCCATAAAGGATTTGGGACTTGGATTATGTGTCTACTTGTTTCCAAAGCTCTACTTGTTCTGTTTCCAGCTACTTTATCAATAAGAGCCAAATCGGACAAGGAATTTCTTATCAGGACATGAGGTCCTTAATAAATGTGAAGTCTGAAACACAACTGTCTCAGGAAACCTGAAATTGGCCCTCAAAAAGCTGCCTTTTAGGTTGGGCCTATTGTTCTGCTAATGCAGTCCACTGTCAGAGACCACTTATTTCCCTAAGGCCCTGGCTTCTGGCTTCTGGCACTGGGGATAGAAATCAAGGAAGGGGACTCATGTGTGTGTGTGTGTGTGTGTGTGTGTGTGTGTGTGTGTGTGTGTGTTTCCTCTCCTTTCCCCATCTGTGTCACAGTTCAATCCAGATGCCTAGACACTCCACAACCACACTGATCTCTGAGGGTTCCCTGCTAAATGAGCAGAGGGTCCAGTCTTGGGAAGTGGAAGTCATGTGGTGGCTTCCCGCATAGTTTTAGTCTCTTGTTACCAGAGTTCTCAGGAGGTGTACACAGGGCAGCCAGACTTCCCAAATTACTTTTATTAATATATAATTGGTTTTATACGGCAGCCATCAGGGTTTTTTTAAAAAACACTTTTTATTGACTCTGTGAGTTTCACATCATGCATTTCAATCTCACTCACCTCCCTATCTGCCCTCTGCCCTTGCAACCTCCCTCCTTCCCACAAAAGAAAACAAAAATAAATAAATAAAGATAAAAACAAACAAAAAGTCTCTATGTGGAAACAGGTGCGTCACACAGTCTACCCTTTTGCCCAAACAGCTTTATTTTTAAGTGTTCACTGCAATGAGCCATTGGCCTGGTTCAAGGCCTCTGGCTTCTGCTACACTATCAACCCTGGATCCTCACTGGGACTCCTCTCCTATCTCCTCTTGTTGCCCTGTGTCATGGAGATCCTGCAGGTTCGGATCTGTAGGACAAGCCCCCAAACACACTCCAGCAGATCATGTATGGGTTAGATGCTGGAGTGGACCAACCCAAAGCCCTAGATCTTGGCCTGGGTGGTAGCTGAGTTGTTCATATCGACAGCTCTCCTGTGCCTATATCTCCAGAGCCAGCTCTCCCTGCTCTGCCCAGGAGAGGGGCTGGGCCAGCTCTCCTGCTTGCAGCTCCCCAAGGGGTGGGGCTGATTCTCTTGAGCTCGCACCATTGGGCCAAGTCCACACTTATTTTTTTAATAGCCTCATGGGAGTCAGCCTCGGTGAGACTAAAATATAACAGTCAGTATTTATCTAGGAAGCAGCTCACTCATGTGTCCCTGGGTACTGTGATAGGTGGTACCACAACAAAACCACGTCCCAACATTTCACTGGCAGAAACTGCCTTCCAGCAGCATGGAAAATGCTAAGGGAAAGTTCTTGTCCTCAATTCGACTTCGCTCATCTCATTAATCATTGTATAAGTGCCTTGCTAGTGTATACAAAGATAAATGTCTGCACTTTACCCTCAAGGAGTTCAGAGTCCAGAAGGGGAGACATGTCAACAAATATTAACAGGATAAAATAAGTCACCAATATGTGAAAGAGTCCCAGACAGAAGAGAGACTCCCCACCCCACCACACGCACTGGGACAGAGCAATCTCAGAATCCCTTGTAATGAGGTGTTGCCCATGACTATGCTAGGCTTTGAAGGGCATTCTAGGCCATGGGCTTTGGACACAAATACACGCAGTGATGAGAGCAAATGGGGACAACACTGATGGGATGAGGTGAAGGTGATGGAGATAATAAATGGAGTAGGAGACCATGTGAGATGGTGGAGCACTCAAGACCTGGGATGGCACCACTAATGAGGAACTATAGGAGATGGCTAGGAGCAGAGACCCATGACTGGATTTCAGTTTCATGCTAGGATGCTGGCAGGAGTGGGGAAGACTGATGAAGTAGAACCCAGGCAGAGAATCCAGGAAGAAAGCTGCTCCGAGAATTTACACAGGGGACAGTGAGGGCCACAGGCAAGTCCACAGCACTGCCGATGGTGACAGTCTGGCTTGCATTGTGGTGGCCACCAGTGCCTGACAGAAGCAACTTCAAGAAGAGATTTGTTAGGCTCATGGTTTCAGAGGGTTCCCTGCATGCCTGCAGGGGATGATAGAGCAGTGCAGGCCACAGCCACAGGAGTCCATTGCAGGGGCCTTTCTCATCACGGTACACCAGGAAGGAGAAGGCTGGCTGGAACCGGGTGCTGTGTATAACCTGGAAAGTTCTACATTGTCCCTAGTGAGGCCCCATCTCCTGAAGGTCTCACAGCTCTCCAAACAACAGCACTAGATGGACAATACAAATCCAGACTATGAGTCCACAGGGGACACTTCAGACTCAAAACACAGAGGATGTTGGGTGGCTACACAGGAAAATGTATAGAGAAGAATTTGAGGGCACTGGTTGGTTGGCCATGACTTGTAAGGCACGGGAAGTCCAGAATTAGGAGCTAAATATATGGCTCATCCGGTAACTCAGGTGTCAGAGCTGAATGACCTCTGTACAAGCTGAGCACAGCAGCATGCAGCCTGTAGTCATAGTATTTGAGAAGCCACCATAGGAATATTCCTGAAATACGCTGGCCAAGACAATCCAGCAGAATTGGCGAGCTTCTGATTCCATGAGAGACCCGTCTCCAATATAAGATGGAGAAGCAACCGAGGAAAATATCCAGCATTGACTTCTGACCTTCATATGCATAGGGCATCCATGTGTAAACACATGTACACACATACACACACACACACACACACATGCACACACACCCACCCACCCACACATACACACACACACACACACACTTGAAGTCTGGAATTGATCCCAGCTTTCTGCCTCAGGAAAGCTGAGTAGATGATGAAAACATCAACTCCCAATACAGAAGGAAAAGGACAGAAGGAGACAGGGAAGCAGGCTACAGAGTTAGACAGAAGAAAGATGGGTATGTCTTGAGTAGAAAGAAGTAAAACGGAAACACAAACAGGAAATCTCCTAGAATCTAGGTGTGTAAACCAAGGGAGAGGTTCAAATCATGAGAATACCAAGGGAGAGGTTCAAATCATGAGAACACTGAAGAAGCCGAGACTCAACACAGTCCCTTAGATTCCTTTGGGCAAAATGATTACCAGAAAGTCACTAGACAGTGACTTGCTCAGAACTGACAGGAAAGTTGCGTGTGTAACATCACCAGACCATGGGTAAAGGGTCGGTTGCTACTGAGAGATGAAGAAGGTTTAGTGTGGCTATGTGGGAGAGCATAGCCAGAGGCAGAGACATCTGGGAGAGCTCAGAGTGATCAGAACCCTGAGCCATGTGAGGAGAAGGTGGGGTGGACCAGCTGCAGCAGTCAAGAGGCCCAAAATGGCTAGATTATACAGGGAAGGGCAGCCCAGCCCCTGGGCTGCAGAAGTTTAGGGTAGGGGACGATATGCCATCCATACCCTGTAACGGGACTGAAGGATGCTGGGAGAACCTGGAGGTCAAGTCTGATTTTATATGTGAAGTAGGGACCTCACTCATTTGTCCCAGAGTTTGAGAAGTAACAAGGCAATGATTTAGAAATGAGGGAATTGGCCAGGTGGTGGCAGCGGTGCACGCCTTTAATCCCAGCACTTAGGAGGCAGAGGTAGGTGGATTTCTGAGTTCGAGGTCAGCCTGGTCAGCATGAGTTCCAGGACAGCCAGGGCTACACAGAGAAACCCTGTCTCAAAAAAACAAACAAAAAAAAAAAAAAACAAAAAAAAAAAAGAGGGAATTGTTCGAAGCTTTTAGAAAGATATTATCTTCTTTATTTTTGGAATGGGAGAGTGGTTTAAGGGCTCAGAGTGAGGAATCGGCCTGGCAGGATGGTTCCATTCAGATGGTCAAGTCTGAAGCCATGCAGGGGGAATGAGGTGAGCTAGAAGCAGCACCGGGTTTAAGGGCTGACTTAGATGTTAAGCATGGGACTGACTTAGACTGATGTGAGGTCTCCACAGGGACAGAAGTGCATGGATTCCAGCGCAGGCTTGGGGATACTGATCAATAGAAGGAGGAACACATGTCTGTCTCGAACTGTGGGAAGGGCAATGGATAAAAAGGGGAATTTTATGTGTAAAATTTAGGGAGTTTAAGCCCATTGGTCTGGATTACTGAAATATGAAGGATATTTCCAGGTTGAAGAATCAAGAAAGGAGAAAACCAGGGGAGAGGAGCTGCTGGCTCTCCAATCTACATGGACAGTGGTGGAACTGAACTTGCAAAAGGAACTAGTTGAAGACATTGGAGCCATATGGAAGCTACAATGACACTAGGAACTGATGCCCAGCATCCAGGAAGATCAAAGATCTTTCTCTGGCTCCAGCTCCTGGGCCCAGGTCTGCTAAACCGTATCCCAGATGACATCATTTCCAAAAGTTCAAAGCTTTTCCTTTGTGAACTAAGAATTCAAGTTACATAAATCAAATGCAGTGTAAGAAGTGTGGAAGGTTGCTGGGCGGCGGTGGTGGACGCCTTTAATCCCAACACTTGGGAGGCAGAGGCAGGCGGATTTCTGAGTTGGAGGCCAGCCTGGTCTACAGAGTGAGTTCCAGGACAGCCAGGGCTATACAGAGAAACCCTGTCTCGAAAAATAAAAAGCAAACAAAAAACAAAAAACAAACAAAAAATGAAGTGTGGAAAAATTATGTCTTTGAGAGTCACGGAAGAGACCAGCTTGCTACAGCTGCAGCTCCCCTGACAAGAGTGGGCACAGAGCCTGGAGTGACATCCCAGGAAACTGCTGAAGCAAAGCTGGATTTGGAAGGAGAGCCTGCCAGGTGAACCTTGCGAGCACGATCACCCTAGATCCAGGAAGTTTATATGACTTAAATGCCCTTCTAATTTCATACCTCATTTGGACTTTAAGGAGAGAGAGAGAGAGAGAGAGAGAGAGAGAGAGAGAGAGAGAGACAGACAGACAGACAGAGACAGAGAGACAGAGACAGAGAGACAGACAGAGAGACAGACACAGACAGAGACACAGAGAGACAGAGACACAGAGAAAGATAGAGAGAGAGAGAGAGACAAAGACAAAGACAGACAGACAGAGATCACTCACGGGAGGCTTCATTTATCAGAGACTATTTTGCTCTTTCCTTGCTTGTCTGTCATGGGTGCACTAGGGACCACTGTGAATCCCTTGCTTCGGTCACAGCTGTGACAAACACTTGGCAAGAGAGACTTAAAAGAAGGGTTGGCGTGGGCTCCTGGTTTTAGGTGTAGAGTTTGTCATGGTGGGGAAAACATGGCCAAGGAGCAGGAGGAGGCTGGCCAGCCAGAGTCCACAGCCAGGAGGAGGTGAATAGCGCCACTCACTGTGCTGTTGGCTTTAAACCTTTGTGTTCTGTTCAGGATCTCAGCAAGCAGCATGGAGGCACAGAGTCCAGGGTGGCTATTTCCATATCTTTTAAACCTCTCATGCGCTAGCCTCTGGGTGTCTGGGTAATTCCATATCCAGTGAAGTCGATGGTGGGTATTAACTGTCACACTTGGATGAAAATTCATCAGGACACTGAAGTCAAGCAAGTCAAGTCTAATGCATTCAACTGTGTCACAGTCTCTATCAGGGAGGAAGGGGAGATTGTGACCCCTCCCCCTCCTCCCCAGCAGCCTCGCTGGTTATCTCGAGCTTGATTAAAGGGAATGATACTCATTTGTAAATGTATTTGGCAAACTTACCCTGCTATTGTTTCCATTATTTTGCAAATTACAGACATTGAGATGAAGGCTCTGTAATTTCCCAGTGCTGCCTTTATTCCCGCCTGGGAAACTGGTGTCGCCCTGGCTTGCTTCCACTTTGCTGGTATTTCATTTGAATGCAGCAAATTCTTTATTATGATTAACAAAGACTTCTGCTCCACTCCGCTTTGAATATCAGTCTGCTAGTGGAGATGAGTTGATTGGAAGCCTGCTGTCTACTTGAATCCCTCAAAGACTTTTCAAGACAACAGACACCCAAGGGTTCCTAAATGACATGTTTTTGCTTGTTCTCCATTTGGAATCCGGGATACATTTAGTAATTTTGCCATTGTCTGGAACTTTTTTTTTCCCTCTTCTTTCAACTGTCTGCTTCTAAGTGTCTCCTTCATCCTTTTCTTAAATGCCTGGAAAATATGCAAATTGCCTGGGGTTTGCATGATTGTTGGGGTCAGAAAAGTGACAGCCTGTAGGGAAGTCCTCAGCAGCTAGGGTGGCCCAGGGAGCTTTTCCGGCCCACTCTGACTACTCCCCCTCACGAGCCACAGAAGCTAGAATCCCTCTCCTGCAACCAGAACCCCTTTCTCTAAAACCAGATATAAGCTCCCAAAACGTGACCCTGCCTTTCCTGACTTTCTGTCTAACCACTGCTCCTTGCAAAACGATCTAACCTGCCCTGCTAACACGGTTCCAGACAGGACCCGACCCTGTGCCTCGAAGGAAGGTGTGCTCCACAGCATTCTGGGAGAATCTGAACAGACACACTCTGCTGGCTCTCCCAGATCTGTTTTCATCAATCACACTTCTACCCGAGTGTCTTTATAGAACTGAAGCCTAACATGGGAAGCTTACCCTGGGTTTTCAGGTCTTCAGCCTGAAGGCTTGTGAGTCACATAAACCTACGATCAATCAAACAGTTTTCTCTTTTTTCTTTTTTTCCAGACGAGGTTTCTCTGTCGTAGCCCTGCCTTTCCTGGAACTCGCTTTGTTAGACCAGGCTGGCCTCAAACTCACAGAGATTCACCTGCCCATCTCCCTCTAGGGGTTAAAGGCATGCACCACCACTGCCTGGTTCAAACAGCTTTCTTATGCTTTCGTCTCATGAACTCCTGTTACAGGAGTGTTGACTCTTTAAAAAATGAGCATGACGTTTCCCTACATGCTCTTGCATTATTAAAAGTATCACTCCTTTAAGCTCTTGCAATTTTCTTTACTTACATATCTGTCAAGGAATCTCTTTCTTTTTTTAAACAATATTTTCATAAACAGCCTTGATTCCAGCCTTGTCCACTTATGGGTTGACCATATTGCT
Source organism: Mastomys coucha (assembly GCF_008632895.1). Lineage (NCBI taxonomy): Eukaryota > Metazoa > Chordata > Mammalia > Rodentia > Muridae > Mastomys > Mastomys coucha. The sequence goes on from NW_022196899.1 coordinate 5,377,569, forward strand.
CTCCTGTGAAGACAGGAGTACGTTGGTGGAAGAAGGTTGGAAGCTTGCTTCAACACTTGGGGGGCTACCTCGAACATATAATGTTTTTCTGTAAGTGATAAGCATTCATTGATTAACGAACCTGAATCGCCTTTATCCAAGCCAGGCTCTCTTTCCTTAAATTTCACCTACATGTTTTCCTACAGTGATGTTCATTGAGCAGATTCTCACAGAGAGCCTGTCTCCTCCTTAGGCCAGGCACATGTAGGTGACATCACATTAAGAACACTTTCCTGATATGGAGGGACCAGGAGGAGTCACCATGAGGACATAGATGGAACAGAGCAAGACTCAGGTCACAGGGAAGTGGGCAGTAGTCACTGACAGGTGGAAGCTCTGTGGACACCAGCAACAGTTATTGGAGGGTACAGGAAACTTCCACTGTGTGTGAAAGGGGACGCCCATCAAGGCAGGCAGCCCATCCAGCTGACACACACCAACGTGGATGTGAAAGGCTGGAGAATCTTAGAATTTAAAATGAGGGCATTTAATACAAATGTATGGTGTATAACCTTTACCTAAAAGGACATGGAGGGCCACTGTAGCCAGCCAGAAATATAAAATAGCTAGTTCCTGGAACCCAGAGCCTCAGGGCTCTGGTTCCTGATACCTGCCCTTCCTGAATGATCCACAATGAGGGCGGAACTAAGAATAAAGGTCTAGTGGTTTATGAGAATCTCCACCCTGTCAACCAGTGGATGAAGATTGCATTCCTAGAATGAATGTGTTCCCCTCCCTAACTGAATACCTTGGGTCAGGTCCCTCTGAATTTTTCCACTGTTTTCATGTCACGTTTCCTTGGTAACCCGCTCCCCGCCCCCAGCTTGTGATCTTTTCCTTAAATACTCCAGACTTCTTGTGCCCGGGGGTCGAACTCCTCTGACTGGCAAGGTCATGAGATCGACCCCGGTACCAGTATCCCCAATAAACCTCATGTGATTGCAGCAAGTTCGGTCTCTCGTGAGTCATTGGGTGGTCGCGTTGTCCCGAGACTTGAGTAAGGATCTCCCCAGTTCCGGGGGGTCTTTCAATATCATCCAGCCATTTTGGCTACCTGCCCATTTTGTACCTTTGGCCTCCTGGCTGCTGCACCTCTGTGACCTCCCCCTTCCCCTCAGTCATCGGACTTCTGGCAGTCTCTGCTGGAAGGCTAACACCTGGGGAGCTGGGACTGATGCAGACTGTTCATCTTTGAAAAAGCCACCTGAGCACGCCCTCCGCCTGGGCACGCCCACCGCCTGGGCACGCCCACCGCCTGGGCACACCCACCGCCTGGGCACGCCCACTGCCTGAAGATCTTCCGAACCTGGGGACCTTGGCACCTGAACCTTTTTTGTAGTATGCAAATATCACATAATCTAGAGATTTGGTTTCCATTTCTCCTGTGACTATAAAAACCCTGGCTTATTCTAAGTAAAGTGAAGTCTTGGTTGGGACGCAACTTGACTTCGTGATTTCTCTTTGCGTTTTGAACCCTCTATTTCAGGTCCTTTGTTCCCTCCTGGCTGAGAGAACCCAGTTCATGAAACTGCCGGACAGTTTCATACCTCGTTCCTCAATCCCTTCCGCTCCCCACATCTGCACAGGTCCAGCTCAGTCTGGTCATGTCTTCTCTTGACTCTCCCACACATCTATCATAAACTTTCTCCTGCGCGATACCTAGGAGCGGCCATGACCTTTCCTTTCCTTTCTATTTCTTTTTTTCATTTACTACCCATACTGAAGACAGGCCTCGTCTGCTCAGATAATCCTCTAGAAATGTGCACATCATGAACAGAGCAGTGCTCCCCGGCTGACTCCAGGCCCTGTCGAGTTGGCAATCAAGGCTATCTCGTGAGATCACCGCTGGCAGAGAGGCTCACAGCTGGCTCTGGTGTGGACAGTTGCAGGGTTGGAACCATGTATCCAGTGGAAAGCCAGGAGTCGACTGTGTCTGGGCTCCCCTGGGTAGATGCTGTCAGATACTGACCTCAGATACAACTGAGCGCTAACTACTACATGCCCCGATGGGTTGAATCTGCCATCTCTTGAACTGTTACAATAATCCCTGGAATCAGGGTTTCTTTTTTATAATTAACATGGAACAGCAGCTAGGAGGAAAAAGCAGCCCCCCCAAAGTCCAGAGAGCATCCCTCTAAACGGTCTACTTTGGAGAGCATGATGACTTTTGTCTTTATCAGACCAAGGGTGCCGATGAGGTCCCACTGGTGACAAAGATGTAGAGGTCGGTGGATCTTGCTTCTTCCTGTGCAAAGCCTTGGTTCCTGAGGGTCAGGCTACCTGGGCTCAACACATCTCTTGAGAACTCTCAGTGCCTCCTGAAGTATTTAAGAGATGATTTTGTACTGTAAGAAGCGAGTAAACAGGAACATCTCAGAAAAACACCGGGAGGGGAGGCCAGGAATTTCCGTGGAGCTTAATAAGATAAGCTCAGGAACTCTGGGAAGGCGGCGGAACTCTTGCTCCTCCAGAAGGGAGAAGCTAATTAACATTCCTCAGACCACAGGGTGAGGACCAGTCTGCAGGTGGGGACACATTCCTCCGGGCAGAGCTTTGCCCACCTTCAGACAAGGGAAGTCCTTGCCACCTCATTCCCTGAAGACCAATCAGCTTAAAAAGTCGCACTGTTCTGCCAATCACATTGTGTCTAGTGGCTGCTGCCCTGAAAATTGTACAAAAGCTCACTGAACAAGCTGTACAGGGTTGCCTCCTCTCCTTAGGGTCTGGGACGGCCCCAGTGCACTGGAACAATAAAAATCCTCTTGCTTTTTGCATCGATCAGGCTCCAAGTGGTTCACTCAGGGGGTCTCCGGTAAGCCAAGGCTCAACCGGGTCTTATAGTACATCCAAGAGGAGATGTGGCCTGAGGAGCGGTAGAGACAGGGTTTCCTCAAGTGTCCTGGGGGTGGAGCTGTGTCTCAGGTGGGGTGTGTGTGGGTGGGGGTAGAGGGTGGAGCCGTGTCCTAGGGGTAGAGCTGCTGTTTTAACATTTAAAACAGAGGCAAAGGACGACTCCCTTACTCTTTGTTCTCTGCCCCCTCCCTGTCCTTTGTTTCACATGTGAGCACATATGGACCACAGGATTCGAACCTACGTGGCAAGTACCACTCTGCATCTAGAAACCTCCTGTTCCTCAGCTCAGTGCAGTTTGGCTCTGTGGTCCACCTTGTTGAGTTGAGTCCCCCTCTTTTTTCTTGAGAAGAATTCTCTCAAAGTCTCAGTGGTGGTTTGAATATGCCTGGCCCATGGGATGTGGCACGATCAGGACATGTGACCTTGCTGGAACAGGTCTGGCCTCGTCACTGTGGGCGTGGGCTTTGATAGTCTCCTAGCTGCCTGCTAAAGAGCAGGTTTCTTCTGGTTGGATCAAGATACAGAATTCTCAGCTCCTTCCCCAGCAGCATGTCTGTCTGTACGCTGCATGCCATGCTTCCTGCCATGATGATAATGGACTGAAACTCTGAACTTGTAAGCCAGCCTCAATTAAACATTTGCCCTTACAAGAGCTGCCTTGTTCATTGTGTCTCTTCACAGCAATAAAGCCAAAATGAAGGCAGCCTTCTATGGTTTATCAACCCCATGCACATTTTACATACCTTCTACACTTTATAACACTTCAAACTCAAGGGCAGTCCCTGCCATCGCTGCATCTCACTGTTTTGTCTAATAGCCAACCTCTTTACCCCAAAGCCCCTATTACCTTGTAGGAAATTGCTCCTCCTTCACCCCCAGTTATCTTGAAGGAGGGGTCTATCTGCCTCCCACTGGGCAAGCTGCAGGGCCAGGAAGGGACCAGGTGACCTTGTTTGGCCAATCACCACTCTTTTTTTGAGCTTTGCCTGTGAGGAATGATCCAGAGAAGTGAGGGGTCTGTACCTGGCCACATTCCAGGACTGCTCAGCCCCAGCCTGCTGTGATTCTGAGGCCCTGCCCGGACATCACCCTCACACAGGCTCTGAGCTCAGTTACCTGTGAGAGAAGCCAACCATAGGCACTTCTTCCGTGGCCACTATTAATGATTCAGACTGAGGTGGACTCGGGTGGTAACAAGCTGCTCCTTTTTATTTTATTTTATTTTTTTTGTCACCTCATGTCAGCTCCCTGTTAGCTAGCATACAGGTGGTTCTTCTGACCTGCCCTCAGAGACCTATCAATGGCTTCCATTGTGACCTGCTGCAACTGAGCTACAGGTGTGTGCTGTGAATAAAAAGGAGCCATCCACTACTCCAGCTCGAGCGCTCCCTCCCTCCCTCCCCCCACCTCTGTTCTTGGTGTCCCCTCTCTCTCCCTCTATTTCCCCCTTTTCTCTGCCCTCACGGCTCTCCTCCGATCTGCTTGCCTGCCTCTACCCATTCCCCCGGGGCCTCGCTCTTCTCCCCTCCCCCAATAAACATCTTTACACCAGGTATGTTTCATGGCATAATTATTCAGGGGGCACACCTTAGCATGGGCCTGTCTGTGGGGCCAGGGGAGCCTACAGAGCTGTGGCGAGCAGGTCTAGAGCAAGAGTGGGGTGAAGGTTTGTCTGAACCCAAGAAATCTCATCCTGAGATTGGCAGGAGTAGGATCCTCCTACTACCCACCCACCCTGGGCCTGCACGTCCTGTGTAGACCTGTGTTCCCACCCTTGCCTTGCCAGGGGAGGTCACTCAGCTCAGTAGCCAGGTTAAACTTCCATTGCCCTTATAAGGTCATGTCCAGCAGCACATAGAATTCCTCCTTATGCAAATGAGGCATAATATATAATATATTTCATAACACTCCCATCAATCTCAGGCTGCTCTTACTACCCAGGTGTCCTACACGGGTCACTTTCCTAAGTTTGTCCTCACCAAAGCCCACAATCCAATCAATAGTATATGCAATCGCTTTCTTCAGAAGGACAGCTGCCTCTGCAATCTTACGGTTAGATGCCACAACTCCTCGTGGCTTAAAAAGCAGATACCTCTTAAAGCCGAAAGGCTCCATTTGTGAGTTAGGTGTTAAGGGTACCTCTTGGAGTCGTGATGAGATGCAAACACATTGTGAGCCAGGCTCTCTGTGCAGTTGCCGATGGTTCTGCCCAAGTAGCAGAGGAAACATCCTAAGGCAAGCTGGGGCCTTCCTTCCAACATGGCATGGTGTGGAGCCCTTTGGGATTTCCACGTTTGAATCTGGGAAGATGAGGACGCGAGGGTGTTGCCGTGGGCTTTCCCTACAGTGCTCGTCCTACTGATGTGGGTTCCGGTGACGTTCGCGTGGTTAGTAGAAAACGTGAGGGTTTCCTGTGCTTGAGTTCCAGACACGCATCATCAGGATCAAGAAATCGAGCTTTGTGACAAGGTAGATGTTTGCTAGCCTGGAGGAGAGTGGAGGGGAGCGAGGAGAGGCACCTGTTCCCTGTTCAGCTTCGTGGGTGGTACAGCTCACCACGGATGCCTTCTCTAGACCACACACGTGAAGGGCTGCTCTACCTTCCTGGAGGGTTCAAGAGTCTCCTGGCGTGCTTTGATCCGTGGTCTAAGCTACACATCTTCCTGGAACTTCTGACTTCAGCTTGACTCAGCAACTGCAGCTTCCTGGGGAGTCTTTTCTTCGGAACACAGTGTGGCTCCATGCTTTCTTTCTGAGCAAACAAGAACCCCTGCCTGCCATGCTGTATTGAGGCAGGGGGTGCACTGGTTTGTATGTTGTGCATGTGCATGTGTGGGTGCGCGCGTGCACACGTGTGTATGAGTGTATGCGCGCGTGTGTGTGTGTGTGTGTGTGTGTGTGTGTGTGTGTGTGTGTGGTTTCTGTGCACTGTGCACTCAAATGCTGATTTCTGTACCCAGAGAACCAGTTGCAGTCCAGTCTTTGGCATTGCTATTATTATGAAGCATTGCCTGATTCAACATTTTGTGAAATATTGTTCTCCACCCTCTTCTGCTTGTGCCATAAAGAGATGAACAGCTTATAGCTGGACAGGAGAGGAGGGAAAGGCTCTCAGGTGAGATGGGGGGAGGGGGACTAGCCATCTGAACACTGAAAGAGGCCAGGGCAAGACTAAGATGGCAGGTGATGGGCTCCTGGCTGGGAACTAGGCCAGGCCAGCATAGTCAGGTTAAAATATCTCAGTATCTGCCCATCTATAGTGCAAGAAGCTTTTACTAAATATAAAGATCAGGAACAAAGGGAAGTGTAAAAAAAGCCCATTCTTCAAAGTGTGCGTGTTCCTCTATGTGTTTGCTAAGCTAAGCAGGCCTAGCTGACCAGAGCCCTAGAGATTCAGCTCTCTGCCTCCCCAGCACTGAGATTAAAATCTTATATCAACATGCCCCCCTCACACACTCCCCCCTCCCCGGGTCTGCCTTTCGCTGGGTTCTAGCAATTGAAGTCTTGTCTTAAGTTTTGTGAGCAAGCACTTTATCCACTGAGTGGTCTCCTCAGCCCCGTTTCTTCTCCGTCCCTTGCACTGATGGGTTGGTCCACTGAGGCTTGTTGTGTGTAGGGATGACACAGGCCGAGACCATCTCCTGACTATGTAGCTGGCAGAGGCAGGGTTTAGAAACGTTGGCAATCCCATTTGACTTCAACAACTGGAAAGGAATCATTTTTCTCTTTCCCATAGTTGCACAACCTGGAGCTGTACTGTGGGGGCAGATGGCTGCAGTCATTTTGGGAAGCTGCAGCCGCAGAAGAATTTTCAATAACACAGCCGATCATCTGAGGAAGCCGAAAGAAATATACCCATTTGTCTCTGCTCATGGTTGTTTGTCTCTGGACTTAGGACAAAGGACCTAGGTGAATATTTTCATATCAAAAGCAGGACCTGGCCTCCAGGTTCTCCCAGCATCCCTCAGCCCCTACCTAGCATACCCTGCACCTAGCCCTGAACTTTCCAGGCCAGGGGCTAACAGAGGCTCTTCCCTATATAATCCAGACATTTTGGCCTCTCTCCTCTCTTCCTTTCCTTATCTCCTCCCTGCCTCCCTCTCTCTCTCACCCCCTCCTTTGTCTCCTTCTCTTCCCCCTCCCCATCCTTATGTCGGCTCCCCTGCCTCAATCCTTGGGGCCATTGGGCCAGTAAACCTATCCAAGAGCAGCTTCTCAATAAACCTGCATTTAATATATTTGAACTGGCTTGAATTGGCTCATTTCACAGGTAGAGAAATAACCTGTCAGATGGTATCGAACTCAAGGGAGGACTTGAGTTCCCACCCTGATGGTCTCAGTCTTTCTTGGTCACATGGGGGCCACTTCCGTCCCTCTGTCCTTCTCTCTGCTGTATCTATCATTTCTTCGGCCTCCATGAGTACCCATCCCCAGGCAGACTATTAGGGTCTAGGACCCTCCATGCTCTCTGCTGAGCAGAGGCAGCATTAGCCCCACCTGAACAAAGGTCTTTGTTTTAGGGGAGGCTTTGATATAGAGATGTCTTATGTGAGGTTACCCGCCACCCCCCTGCATTTGGGGGGCACCAGTTCCACAGTGTTGGGACCTCCGGAGAATGTTGGGAAGGTGGGTGCTGCGGGATCTAAAACAAATTCTATTCAAACTGATCTGAATTCCCAAGGTCCAGTTTTTTTAGAAGCTGCTCTCACCTTTCCCACTCTCCCTTCACTGCACTGAGGACCAGGCTCCTCCAGGTGCTGCCCTCCCCCACCTCCTGTTGGAGTATGCTGCCCCCCTCCCCGCTTTCCCTCCCCCGCAGCAGCAGAGATTGCAATGGTGCTGGTGAACGACCAGCCTGCTCATTTTGAATCGCTTGCTACACTGATGGGCACGAGGAAAGTATACACACTGGATAAACAGCACTTGACTTTGGGAAAGAAGGTCAAACTATGGCCCCAATGCTTAAAGGCAGCAACACGTCACTTGAGCAGACCAGGGAAGAACATCTCCAAAAGATACTTTTGAATTGAGATAAGATGTTTTTTTTTTTTGTTGTTGTTGTTTTTGTTTTTCGAGACAGGGTTTCTCTGTGTAGCCCTGGCTGTCCTGGAACTCACTCTGTAGACCAGGCTGGCCTTGAACTCAGAAATCCGCCTGCCTCTGCCTCCCAAGTGCTGGGAGAGATAAGATTTTTTTATATGATTTCTGTACTGTCTTGGCAGGGTGCTTACAATATTGCTCTATGTTTTTTCTCATTGAAAGATGGTTTATTTTAATATTACTTTAGAAATATTTACTTTGTAAATATTTCACAACAAGATATCTGTAGCCATACTTGCCTGGTTTTATCTCGGTGAAATCCACTTCCCAGTAGGCTCTGGGCTTATCTCCCCAGGGTCTCTTACCAGGGTCAGCTTTGCTTCTGCAAGCATTTACCTTCTGGCAGGGCACACAACTGTGGACTATTTGTTCCACCAGGTCTTTCAATCCTGGAATATAATACTTAGATATTTACCCCCAAATGTGTCCATTGATGCATTTGCTTTATCATTGTCCACGCTTGTTCCTGGGGTAGAATCTTCTTTCCTGATGGTGTATACCAGAGTTCTTCTTCCTGATCAAAGCAATTGTTGGGGTCTCCTGAGATGACCACCAGATCTTCAGCAGAGTACCGGAACTTGGGTCCCGGTGGTTCTGGGTCTCAGACCACCATCACTGGGGCAACTCTTGAGGCTACTGCCCTGGTCTCCTGGTCTGCCAGTTTATTTCCTCTGGCTACAGAGGAGTCACCCCCTGGTGGCCCACACAGTGTATGATACTCACTTTTGCTGGCTTGTGCAGGGCTTTTAACAAGGCCAGAATTTCAGATCTGTGCTTGATCTCCTTTCCCCCAGAGGTTAGCAGTCCTTACTGCTGGTAGATGGCACCATGAACATGTGCTGTGGCGAAGGCCTACCTGCTATCTGTATAGATGTTGATCTTCTTGCCTTGCCCCAACTCAAGGGCCTAGGTGAGGGCAATGAGCTCAGCCTTTTGGACAGAGGTTCTTTCAGGCAGAGCCTGTGCCCACACGATTTGTTGTCCATCTACCATGGCAGCACCCGCTCTTCATTTTCCTTCTTCCAGGAAACTGCTCCCATCAGTGAACCAAGTAGCCTCAGCGTCCGCCAGGGGCTGATCAGACAGATCTTTGCGCCAGCCATGTGCTTCAGCAAGCTCTTGCTGACAGTCATAGATGGGAGGCTTGAGGTCAGGATCTGGAAGCAGAGTGGCTGGGTTCAGGCCCGTGGGGGGTGCAAACATGATTCTGTCAGACTTGAGCAACAGAATCTCATAGTGAGTCATATGAGCATTAGTGAGCCATCGGTTGGGTGGCTGGCGAACCATGCTCTCCAGAACATGTGGAGCAGATAACACCAAGTCCCGTCCCATAGTTAATTTGTCTGCATCTTTAACCAGCATAGCAATGGCGGCCACGATTCGCAGGCAAGCGAGCCACCCTGCCGCCACTGGGTCCAGCTTTTTGGACAGATATGCTACTGACCTTTTCCATGGTCCCAGTTTCTGGGTCCCCTTTTGCTCTACCCCTGTTTTCTGCCGGCAAACAAGTGGAAGGGTTTGGTCACATCTGGGAGACCCAGGGCAGGGGCTGACATTAAGGCTGGCTTAATGGTGTTAAAAGCCTGTTGTTCTTTTTCTCCCTAGACAAAGAGCTGTTTGTTCTTGATGAGTGGGTATAATGGAGCCGCCATCTCAGCAAATCCAGGTATCCATAGGCAACAGAAACCTGCTGTGCCCAAAAACTCTCTGACTTGTTTTTGATTAGTGGGCAGCAGAATATGGAACACAGTTTCTTTTCTAGCCTCTGACAGCCACCTCTTTCCCTCTTTAAGCAGATCCCCCAGGTAACTAACCTGCTGGCTGCAGATTTGGGTCTTCTTAGCTGAGGTGCGGTAGCCCAGTTCTCCTAGTTCAGTGAGAAGGCATTTTTTTTTTTTGTGCCTTCTAAGCACAGTTCTTTGCTGGAAGTGGCTAAAAGGAGGTCATCTACATACTGCAACAGAGTTACCTGAAGGTTGGCTGCCTGGAACGTGGCCACATCTTGGTATGGGGCCTTGTCAAAGATGGTGGGGGAGTTCGTGAAGCCCTGAGGCAGACAAGTCCAGGTGAGTTGGCCTGTCATGCCCGAGTCTTCATCCTTCCATTCAAAGGCAAAATATTCTTGACACTTGGTGGCCAGGGACAGGCAGAAGAAGACATCCTTGAGGTCCAGAACTGTGTACCAAGTTCTGGAGGGAGGCAAAGAATAACAGGTTATACTGGTTGGGGACTGTCAGGTGGAGGTCGGTCACCTGCTTGTTCACTTCCCTGAGGTCCTGGACAGAGTCATTAGTCCCAGGTTTCCACACAGGAAGAAGTGCGGTGTTCCAGACTGACATTTCCACAGAATCCCCAGCTGGAGGAGGCATAAAATGTGGGGTCGGATCCCATCTCGAGCCTCCTTGGACATAGGATACTGGTGGACTGTTTTATAGGACTGGATTGGGCTTTCAGGTTTACGTGGACAGGGGGCCGATTTTTGCTTTCTCTATCCCTATAGTTCCTGCCCATGCCTTTGGGTAATTCTGCAACCACCAGTGCAAATCTTTAGCTTTTTGACTCCCATCTTCAAACAACTGATATTCATCTTCTAACTTCATGGTCAATACCTGGATAGGCTCTCCCTGCCAGACCTTGACCTGTGGTCCCTCAGGGAGGAAATGGATTTGGGCCCCCATCTTAGTGAGGAGGTCTTTCCCCAACCGGGGGTAGGGACATTCAGGAATGACAATGAACGAATGGGATACCCAGCCCATGCTAAGATCCACTGTTCTTCGGGTAGTCCATGAGTATTGTTTGTTTCCTGTTGCCCCCCTGGACCCAAGACTTCTTATTGGAAATTGGTCCATCCGTTTGTAACAGGACTGTGTTGGGCTCCTGTATCCACAAGAAACTGGGTGGGTTTCCCCTCCACTTTAAGGATTACCCTGGGTTTGGGGAGGTGGTCCAAACCCCTTCCCCCCAGTCACTCTCCTCTTGCAAAGTTAGTACCTTGGGGTCTAGTGGTCTCTTTTTGGAGGCATAGGGTCCCCTCTTTTCCTTGGGACAGTTTTTCACTCAATGACCTTTTTCTTTACAGTAAGCACATTGGTCCCTAGCCAGGGAAACTCTTCTGTTGCCAGGTACTGTCTTACTCGGTTCTCTAGTTTCTCTAACTACAGTGGCCAAGATCCTATGGGGGTTCCTCTCCTGTCTCTTCTCTCTTTTGAGCTCTCTAGCCTCCTGTTCCTTCTGCTTTCTTCTTCTTACTCTGGGTTATGATACACCTTCTCGGCTACTTGCACTAGCTCTCTCAAGGACTTGTCCTGTAATCCTTCAAGTTTCTGCAACTTTTTCCTGATATCTCTGCTAGATTGGTCAATAAAGGCAACAGTAACTGTTGCCTTATGCTCTTCACTGCTAGGATCATAGGGGGCAAATTGGCAAAAGACCTCCGTGAGTCTCTCGAAGAAGGCCGAGAGAGACTCATTCGGCCCTTGCACCACTTACCTTACCTTAGTCAAATTGGTGCGGTGGTGTGCTGCCCCCCTGAGACCAGCCATCAGAGCCTGGCGGTAGACCTTCAAGTTCTCTTTACCTTCTGAAGTGTTGACGTCTCAGTCAGGTCTGGTCAATGGTAAGCCTGTGTCTATATCCACAGGCAGGAGGAAAGGGCACCCATCATCCCCTGGGACATTCTTCCTGGCTTCCAAGAGGATGCGCTGTTTTCTTCAGTAGTAAAGAGGGCTTGTAGGAGCTGCTGACAATCATCCCATGTAGGGTGATGGGTAAAAAGGAGAGATTCTACTAGGTTAGTCAGACCCTGGGGATTTTCAGAAAACAGGGGATTCTGAGACCTCCAGTTATAGAGGTCAGCAGAGGAGAAGGGCCAATACTGGAGTGGTTGACAACCTTGATCACAGGGAGGTTCATATGCACCAAGAGGCAACACAATTGAGCTGTCTATCAACACCCCGAGCTGGCTCCGCGTCCCTAGGGCAGGTCTCGCAGCCTTGCCTACTGGTGAGGGAGGGTGGCCGGTTAAGCCTTCTGATGCTGGAGGAGTGGAAGGACCCGATGCCTGAACACAGAGGGCAGGGGGATATGGAGGTGGGGGATCTAAGAGGAGCAAATCAGTGTATTGATTAGAGATGACCTCCTTTTGAGAGTTGTCTTACAGAGCCAAAATTTTCTTGAGCCCTGGAAGTGTAACGAAAGGACGGACCCAAGATGGGGGGTTTGTGACCATATCTTCCCATACAATGATGTAGCGAACCTGGTCAGGATAGCTCGCAGACCTAGACCCAAAGGTCTTCTTCTAGACTGCCTGTATGGTGGGAAGGGAGAAAGACCCTTCTGCTGGCCACCCTGCCTGAAAAGTGGGCCATGGGGAAGAACAGAGAGTGGTTCATTTCTCCTTCCGAACAGAAACAGACAAGTTATGAGCCCTGGTTTTTGCTTCACTCCAATATTTCAGAGTAAAGCCCAAAGGAGTTGCAGCAGTTTGTCCCATTCTGTCCAAAAATAACGTCAGTCCCAGTCCACACACAAACAGAGAAACAGAAAGTAAACTACCAATGTGCCCCTGCCATTAGTGCCACAGGAGAAACACCAAATAACTCGGTACAGGTCTTCTCACCAAAGACCTCTCATGAAGTTGAACCCTTTCGACTTCCCACTGGGAGTCCGGAGCGTCCTCTAGGATTCCTGTAGCCGTGGAGTTATGGCACATATGCCCACTGCTTCGAGCTACCCCAGTCAAGCGACTCCTTTGCAGAGCTTCAAAACTGAAACCAAGCTGATCAGCGGCTGAGTAGAGTCAGAGAAAGCAGAGAAGGACAGACAAGACGAACACAGAAAACACAAAAACACAACCGCAGTACCTGCTCGAGTAGTCCTCTGGTCTCCAGTCACTGGTCCCAAGAGAAGGACTATTCCCTGCCAATGCACCAAATGTAAGACCCGAAGAGCCTTACATCCAGGATGTCCCACTCAGAGAAACACAGAGATGGAGATCAATGCAACAAGCATGAGGTTTATTGATCCAGCGCGCTGGGGCGGTCCTGCAGTCAGGGCAGAGGCGACCCCCAACATTCTAAGCACACAGTTTTTATACAGTTATTGAGGTGGACTTTGGTAGCAGCATGAATTGGTTCACACCCATTTGAGGCCAGCGCTTCCCTTCCTTGGCATCTGTGGCCCCAGTAAAGGTGTGGTCTTAATCACCAGAAGGGGGAACTGAAACATTTTTGGTCGTTATCTGCACCTGCCCCGCCCTGCAGTCCAGGTGTAAAGTTTGTATTGCTGGGACATTCTAGGAAGGGAGTGTACATTCCTGGCAAGGTCTTTCTGCAACCCACCTTATGTTCTTCTCTAAGGTCACACGCTGCCCCTAACATCCAGAAATACTCTCAGAACTGGCATTCAGGAAAGATCTGAAACAGTTACCACAGGTGCTCCAGTCTTCCCCACCAGATGCTTCTGCTAGGCCTGAAGTTTACTAGCTGCAAATGGTCCCACAGATCCTGGACAGAAATGGAATAGCCAATTTTCCCAGGGCTTGATCGACACCCCAATTTTCTTAGGTACCCCCAAAACAAAACTGTGTCCCAATGTCAGCAGAAAGTAGTCATGGACAGTTAAGGCATCCCTTATCCATCACCATCTGACAAGTTATTTCTCCACCGGTAAAATGAGCCAATTCAAGCCAGGTTAGATTATACTAAAGACAGGTTGATTAAGAATCTGCTCTTGAGTGAATTCACTGGCCCCAAAGATTGAGGCCAGGGGAGTCCCATTGTGGGGTGGAGGAGAAAGAGAGAAAGGACACACAGAGCAAGAAGGGAATGAGAGGCGAGAGACTAAAATGTCTGGGAGAAGCTGAAAGACCCCCAGAACTGGGTAGATCCTTACTCAAGTCTCGGGATGATGTAACCACCCAATAACTCATGAGAGACCAAACTTGCTGCAATCACATGAGGTTTATTGGGGATACTGATACCAGGGTCGATCTTGTGACCATGCTGGCCAGAGTTCGACCCCAAACACAAGAAGTGAGGGGTATTTAAAGGGAAAGACCACAAGCTGGGGGCGGGGAGAGGGTTACCAAGGAAACATAACAAAGAAAAAATAAAACAGTGGAAAATTTCAGAGGGACCCAACCCAAGGTATTCAGTTAGGGAGGGGAACATATTCCTTCTAGGAATGTAGTCTTTATCTATCGGTGGATAGGGTGGAGAGCCTCGTAAACCAGTAGACCTTCATTCCTAGTTCCGCCCTCACTGTAGATCAGTCAGGAGGGGCAGGTTTCAGGAACCAGAGCCCTGAGGTTGAGTTAGCCAAGTTCCTGGAACTAGCTACTCCACATTTTTGGCTTGTTACAGAGGTTTTCCATGCCCCCTTCTAGGTAAAGGTTACACATTATACATACATTTCTATTAAATGCCCTCATTTTAAATTCTAAGATTCTTCAGCCTTTCAGAGCCTCTGTGGGAGCCCCTGGGCGGGAAAGTTCAGGTTTAGGTGTAAGGTATGCCAGATAGGGATTGAAGGAAGCTGGGAGAAGTTGGAGGCCAGGTCTACTTTGATGTGCAAAATATGCACCAGGTCTGAAAGGAAACAAATTGTGAGCCAGGCTTGTCTAAAAGCAGGGGACAGAAGGCAGGAGTGTTGGTATTCTGTCTAAACTCCACCCCCACATATACCTACAGCCAGGTATGCTCCTCCCCATGGTTACCTGGCAACAGGCAGGTAGGCCTGGCCCTACAAAAGGGGCTGCGTGGCCCCCTCCTCTCTCTCCGACTCCTGCTTCTCTTCCTTGCCTCTTGCCCCTTAGTTCCCTCTCTCTTCCCATTCCCTTCCCCCTCTCTCCACATGGTCATGGCCAGCCCCTACTTCTCTACTCTCTCCTTCTCTCTGCCTTTCTCTGCCTCTGCGACCCTCTTAACTCCTCTCCCCATGCCCCGAATAAACTCTATTCTATACTAAACCAGTGTGTGCCTGGCCTCTCAGGGAAAAGGAATGCCTGGGCATGGGCCAGCTGAGGCACCC